>NW_023270426.1:61637976-61653685 GCF_011800145.1 Mirounga leonina | reverse complement strand
TTCTTCTTCTTCTTCTTCTTCTTCTTCTTCTTCTTCTTCTTCTTCTTCTTCTTCTTCCTCTTCCTCTTCCTCTTCTTCTTCCTTCTGATTTATTTATTTATTTATTTGAGAGAGAGAGAGAAAATGGGGAAGCACGAGCCTGGGGGTAGAGGCAGAGGGAGAGAGAGAGAGAATCTCCAGCAGACTCCCTGCTAAGTGAGGAGCTGGACATGGGGTTCGATTCCAGGACCCTGAGATCATGACCTGAGCCGAAATTAAGAGTTAGACACTTAACCAACCTCGCTACCCAGGCACCCCTAGAACTTAATTTTTAGCTGCCATTGTGCCCTGTTGTATTCAGACAATAAAATCCACATGAAAACTCTCTCCAAGTTTCTATTCTCTTTCCAAGCATGGATTCATGTGTCCACTTGTCAGTTCAATCACACTCATCCACTTTCCATGTCCTACACTGCTGGTGGCTCTGCATTCACTCTGCAGGTCCACTCTCCACCTGTCTGACCCAGCTTGTGCCCAGGAAACCAGTCTCAAAAACTGTGTCTACCAGTGTCCTTTGCCTTCGGAAGACCAGTGGAGAGTGAAGTCAGCATTTATGTTTCTGTGGTCCCTTCCAAGAGAAGTTTGTCAGTGGCTGAGTTCCTCTACTAAAGAATTTACTAGGAGGCATCATAGCTATAGCTCAGCCTGCATTCTGGTAACTGCCCCCTTCCCTTGCCCCTTCAGGCCTAGAAGACTAATAGCTTCTTAAGATTGTCTAATGGTGCTTCCCTAACCCTTGTTGATTTTATGTAACTCTATTTGTACCTTGTAAGAGTCCTGTGGTTAAACCCTCTTCAATTATTGCTTTTGAGTGTGACATGTTTTTCCCGAGGGGACCCTGACCAACATATTAAGTAGCTTTATTCCAGTTTCTGAGAAGGTTATGGGAAATAAAGCATGGTCAGAAACGATTATTCTGAACTGGGGTAGGTACTATGTAGAAGTATGTACAGAGCAATAAGTGAGCAAAGTGGAAAGGAAAAAGGAATCTGTCTTGGCAATTGGGAAAAACTTGTAGATGAGATGACATTGCTGTAGGGTCTGAATATTATTGAGGAAGTCTTTACGTGGGAAAATGGAAGGAGAGCTGTCTGTCTGCAGAGAGTTCCCCTATATACTGATTGCCATCAGACAACCTGAAGTCACTATCATCTCTCACAAGGGCTAATGCTATGGTTTTCTTTTATTCCTTCTTACTCTCCTCTAATCCATTCCCCAACACAGCAGAGGTGTGGTCTTTATAAAACATAGTGAGAATAATGTGAATACATGTGTTTATAAATAAAAGAATAATATTTCTAAGTTCTTTGTAGCTAAAAATCAGAATGCATAAGAGGTAGAGGCAGTCGTGAAAAGTAATGATGCATGTACTTTAAGGCCTTAAATACTGCACAATCATGGAAGGTTTTGGAATATAAGGGTGGTGTGGTCAAATCTTTACTTCTGGAACTCTGGAAACAATATGAAAATGAACTATAGGAAGAAGAGACTAGAAGAAGGAAAAACTTATTAGGAGCCTCTTCTCACATGATAGGATACTCACTGATCTTGTAGAAGTGATTCTGTTACCCATTGGAAATATTCTCTGAAGCTGATCATTTTCCACAACATTATCTTCTGGTAAAGAGTATGAAAATCCCTAGTGACAATTCACACCTAAGATTCCACAAATGCCTAGGCCTATTGTCCCAAGATAATGTAAAATTCTAAATTGCTTTAATGCTCTATTATAGAGAAAAAATTACCATAAAAGAATATCCAAACCTCAAAATTTTCTCAGAAATCTGATCATTATGCCCTAACTCTACTTTTTAAAAACATTTTCTTCAACTATACATTACTAAATTACATTATGCATTTTTCCAATAAGTTCTGGCATAGATATTGAATACATATTGTGATCCTGGAAATTTAGGTCATTATCTTCTGATGGAAAGGCCTGAATGTAAAATATTGAGCATGATTTATTCTTGAGCACATTTGATTATTTACTTAAAAATAAATATGGAGAGGGCGCCTGGGTGGCTCAGTCAGTTAAGCGTCTGCCTTTGGCTCAAGTCATGATCCCAGGGTCCTGGAATCGAGCCCTGCGTCAGGGTCCCTGCTTAGCGGGGAGTCTACTTCTCCCTCTACCTATCCCCTCTTCTCGTGATCTCTCTCTCACTCTGCCTCTCTCTCTCAAATAAATAAATAAAATCTTAAAAAAATAAATATGGAGAAAATTCCTATAAATTTACTTTCCATATAATGGAAAATAATATCACATTCACTGTCAAATTTCCTTAAATACAACTGATTTTATATGATTAACAAGACAAGTGCAAAGTATAAGAAGAGGTGAAGGGCTAAATAAAATTTAACTGCTCCTATTGTGTGCTAGAAAATCTTCTCGTGTGAAACTGTTTCTTTCATTCTTTTTTTGTGTATGTAGCTTTTAAAAGCAGCTTTATTAATATTCAATTGACATACAATAAGCTGAATATATTAAGGTAGACAACTTGAAAAGTTACCACACATGTATACACTCACGAAACTACCATCATAATCAAGATGATGAACCTATCCATCAGCGATACAAATTTTCTCATAGCTCCTGGTGATCTCTTCTTCCCAACCTTCCTTGACCTCCACATTGACCCCAGAAAACCAAATCTGTGTTCCGTCACTATAGATTAGTTTATATTTTCTAGAGTTTAACATAAATAGCATCATACAGTATTTTTTGTCTGGCCTCTTTAGTTAGCATAATTATTTTGAAATTCATCCATGTTGTAGAGGAAAGAAATACTTTGTCCCTTTTTATGGATGAGTAGTATTCCATATTGATATACTAGGGTTTCTTTATCCTTTCACATATTGATGAAAATTTGGATTGTTTCCATTTTGGAGTTTATATAAATAAAACTTCTATAAATGATTGTTGCCATGTCTTTGCATGGACATATACTTTCATTTCTCTCAGATGAACCCAGGAATGGAATGACTGGATCATATGGTAGGTATTTTTTAACTTTTTATCACATTATCAAATTGCCTTCCAAAGTGATTGTACCATTTAAATTCCCACCGACAGTGTATGAGAATTCCTTTTCCTACAAATAATTGCCAACACTTGATGTTCATTTTTAAGTCTTTTTTCATCTCTATAAGTTTGATTCAGGTATTCTTCTATCTTTATATCCCTACTGAACTTTTTGAACATATGTTATGATAAACTGTCTTAATTTTAGCTTCTGTATCAGCTCAGGGTTGATTTCAATTGTTGATGTTCCTCTTTATGGGTCTTATTTTCTTCCTTGTTCATGTGACTGGTATTTTCTATTAGATGCCAGACATTATTTAACTTTGTTGGTTGCTGGATATTTTTGTCTTCCTATAAATATTCTTGTGTCTTGTTTTGTAATGTAGCTAAGTTACTTAGAAACAGTTTGGTCTTTTGATGTTTTTCGTTTAAGACTTATTAGCCCAAATAATGCTCAGATAAGGAAACCTGCTACTGACGCAAGATCCTTGTAATGATTCTGCCCAATGCCCTGTGAACTTGGTTTTCCAGCCTGGTCCTGTGGGCGTGCTGGGCACTGTTACCTCTAACCTTCTTGGATGCTTCTTTCCCCAGCCTTGTCTAGTCTCCTCAGAGCGTGAATTGCCCAGCACCCAAGGGGATACTTGAGGCCGCTGTTCCATGGATCTCCAGGGTTCTCTCTCTCTCTTCAGTTCTCCCCTGAAGAGAATTGGTTCTCTCATACTCTGTCTTGTGAACTTTAGCTGTCCTTGTCTCTCTGGTGTCTCAGTCCCATCTTTGTAAATCAGGGAGTTTGCTGACTTCCCCTGAATCTCCATATCTGCACCAAAGGCCAGAAACTCTCTCATAGCCGTGATGGGGGCAAAAGGTCTGTCTCATTTGTTTCCTGTCATCAGAGATCACTCTCCTTTTTTGCCTGATGCCCAGTGTCTTGAAAACAATTGTCCATTTCTTTGTTTATCTCATATAGAAGGGTAATTCTGGCCCTGTGACTTTATTTTGCTCAGAAGATGAAGTTATCTATTACAATGCATGTTTTTTTTTAAGTATATTTCAAGAATTTTGGTTTTCCAGAAAAATTACCTCATGTGTCAGGAAAAGGAATTTAATTGTGAAGCATATCTACGACCCAAGCTTAATTTCACAAAATATTAGAGATGATGAAACACTGATTTTTCTGTGTTATTGAAGAAACATTCAGATATATTCTCTGAAATAGTCTATTTCTTCTTTTCAAAAACTCTGTCATTAATGTCAGATATATTTAAGTAACAGCTGTCTATACTGAAATCATCCACATGACTGTGTTGAATTTAAACAAAATATTTATTATTGGAACACACACGTGGCCTTGCTACTGTTACATTTTAGAATATGATACAACAGAATCACCACTTCCCACTCGGGAAGAGCTGTCTATATCTCTTGACGTGTAAATAGAACCACGCCCAAAAGGACAGGTTCTTAGGGACATCACATAGTCCAGGCAAGTGTAATGCACGAGTCTATGTGAGGCACCTTATGTCTCTGAGACCATTTGAGTAAGTTTTATAAATGGCATCTTGTTGAGGTCCCTCATTACTCTGGCATGGTTAATATACTCATGTGAATCACTTATTATCCGTCATTATTAACTGCCAAGGTTCAAATTCTAGCTCTGCGGCTTACTAGTTGTGTGATTCTGGGTGGGTAACTTATCCTCTCTTTGGCTTATATCCTCATCTATAAAATAGAGTTAGTCCTAGTAGTATTTGGAACAGAGAATAAGTGCTCTATAAACTTTTGTTAAAATACATAATGAGTGCAGTTGATACTGAACAAGGCTTGTTGGAAGAGGGGCACTGGGTAATAAGAACGCTTGGTGGGTTTGCTGGTCTTCAATAGTGGAGAGAACTCCCAGCTTTCTTCTAACCTTGGGTCTGGGATGGCAACAAGCCTGATGCAGAGGTCCTCTACACCAATGCAGGACAGCGCTGAGATGTGTCCCAGAAAAGAACATTCAAGACAGTAAGAAGGCCTGAGACAGCTCTCGAGCCTCCTGTCACCCTGAGCAGCACAAGAGAACATCCTATAATTATGCTGCTCTTACGAAGTCCAGAGACATGGCTAAAAGTTGGGTTGGGCCCAAAGGGCCATAATAGGTGCGGGTGCGTAATGGACTGTGTGGCCACAGAAGAGCCTCATGAGTAAGCAGTGGATGCGGTGTAGACCAAGGTCAGTGCCCAAAGCCCAGGCTTGCTAAGCCACATCTCCCTGAGGCCAGTGTGAGCAGGTACCAGTAAACCTGGGTCAACCGTCTGCCCCTTATGTCAGGAGGTTCACACAGGCCACCAGGCCAGGGAGGAAAAGTAAAAGAAGGAAAGGCCCAGAGTAAAACGAGGAACAGTCAGAATTATTTACTCCTAGGGGCGCCGGAGGGGCTCAGTTGGTCAAGCGTCTGCCTTCAGCTCAGGTCATGATCCCAGAGTCCTGGGATCGAGCCCCACATCGGGCTCCCTCTGCCCATCCCTCCCCTCATGCTCTCTCTCTCTTTCTCTCTCAAATGAAGGGATAATTTTTTTTTTTTAAAAAGGTATTTACTCCCAAATGTTGTTTGAGTAATCAGGAATTTAACTACATTTCCCTGTGTGGCTATGTTGTTTGTACTCTCAGGCAGAAATAAGGTTTTAAGGAAGAAATTAAGTCCAATTATGACAAAAAAGAAGGAGTTTGAACCCCTGAATTTCTTTTTCTTTTTTTTTAAAGACTTCATTTATTTATCTGAGAGAGAGAATGAGTGAGAGAGAGAGAGCACAAGTGGGGGGAGTGGAAGGCAGAGGCAGAGGGAGAAGCAGACGCCCCACTGAGGAGGGATCCCGATATGGGGTTCAATCCCAGAACCCCGGGATCATGACCTGAGCTGAAGGCAAATGCTTAACTGACTGAGCGACCCAGGTACCCCGAGCCCCTGAATTTCTTGACTGTGAAATCTGTACTAATAACTTTTAAACTGTAATTACAGGTCCACATAGTAATATGTGACACTGTGAGTTTGGAGCTCTGAGAGTATCGTCAGGAGGCATAAAGTCTAGTCATGATTTTGTTGCTAATTATTATTGTGGTAACTTGAGCAATCCTTTAACCTAAGGACTTTATTTTTCATGGTAAAATGTATGTTAGAACACCTGTCCAGCATTCCTCATATTTCCCATGAGCATCAAATGGGATCATTTACGTAAAAGGGCTCTGAGAAACTAGAAAGCATAATGTGATCCCAGGAAATTATTATGAATTAGAACATGAGCAATGATGAGTTTTGGAGGCATCATGGAATACAGATTTATGTCAAAATGAGCTCCCCCAAATGAGGTTGTGGAAGTCAATACATAGTGAAGGATGTCAATATATTGAGCTGTGAGGGGATATATTACAGTCTTCAGTCAGAATGACCTGATAAGGAATTCAAGAATTCTTAACTCAGATATTTACTATCTTTATGGTATGAATAAAGTTAATTTACCTTTTTGAGTCTCCACTCTCTCATTTGCAAAATGCGTTTATGGTGAGTAATGGAAATCATGTGTGTTAGGGGCATTGATCATAGCAGGCTTTCACCAGTAAAAGATAACTACTTTTACTTATTCTCCATGGGTGTGAACCAGTTTACGTTAACAAGACAGGGCTGGGAGGTGAGGGTCAGTGAGAATGCGGAAGAACTCGGGAGCATCAGCCGAGGTAAGTCATGTGCCCTGGGAAAAAATGTGAGAAGTTTGGAGTTATCTTTAAATTCACTGTAAATACAGAGACTGCATACATCCCAAGATGATAAAGCTAGGACTGGTTCATTGTAGCATTTGTGGTACTAAGCTCAGTACCTGAATAGGACACACTCCTCTACTTATAAGCTTACAATCTAGTGGGATAGGCCAAAAAAAAAAAAAAAAAGTTTAAAATACCTGAGTGATTCTGAGCACTATGAGAAAGAAAACAGTAATTGATTTCATTACTATGAAATCAAAGGCAGGGTTCAGACTGAAGGGAAGAGAAGCTAAAAGTGTATTATGGAACAGAGTAGAGATCATAGTGTTTTTTTAAAAAAAAGCAATGAGCAGAGTGTTTACTCAAAGGGGAGAATACAGGATCTCTGTCTTCACTTAGGCTGTTGTGAAGGATGTCAGGCTAGTTATGAGGAGATGAAATCCCACAGAGGGTAAGGCCTGGAGCGAAAGACCAGGGGATTGACCTTGACTCTGGGAACCAGCCCCTTAAAGATGGTTTTGGCACCTTGATAGAGAATCTGTTTCTGGGAAACTTGGAGCAGAGGAAAAGGCAAAAGGGATCTAGGACACCATAATTGGCCCAAAGGTTAGCGAGAGGAATTTGTGTTCACCTTAGATAGATGAACTTTTCGGTAGCAAATTGATAATAGTAGGGTCTATCTATCTATCTCTCATCTTCATAATTTTCCAATTAACTTTCATATGAATTAGGTCATTTAATCTGAGAACAATCCTGAGAAATAGTCAAAGCATATGTCAGCCTTAATTTGCTGATTAGAAATAAAAAGTTCAAAGAGAGCGAGTGACTTGTTCAAGGTTACACCATAAATATTGGAGTCAGGGCTAGAACTGATGTCTTCTGATGTCAGTCTTCCTACAACATACACAGGGGGTACACTCTGCATCTTTACTCAGATACAAAACAGCATCTTATTTAGTTTTTTTTATTTTTACTTATTTTTTAATAAATATTTTATTTATTTATTTGACACAGAGAGAGAGGGAGAGAGAGAGAGAGAGCAAGAGCACAGGCAGGGGGAGCGGCAGGCAGGGGAGAAGCAGGCTCCCCGCTGAGCAGGGAGCCCGATGCAGGACTCAACCCCAGGACCCTGGGATCATGACCTGAGCCGAAGGCAGCCTCTTAACTGACTGAGCCACCCAGGCGCCCCCAAAACAGCATTTTAAATGAAAGAATTGCCCCAAACCTGTAGATGAAAGCTAAAAGCATCATGCCAAATCCAGATACTATGACTAGATCACATGTTTAGATGTTGGAGTATATCCCAGTTGCAGATCTGTTGCTGGTATTTTAATCTACAGGTCTGATAGGATTGGGATTTAGCCTGCTTGATTCTCATATTCCCTATACTGGGATTGCCTAAAGTCCTGAGAAATGTTTCTGTGAACAATTTCAGTTCTCACCACCTCTCCCCCTTTTAAGGAGAAAATGGAGCTGTTTGCATTGGCATTTCAGATCAAGAGGTACTTAATTAAGCAGAAAGGCTTCTACTTTGGTAAAGCATATTCTTGGCATGGGTCTGTGGGGGCAAATACAGCATATCGGTAGGTCAACACTACCTCCCAGCCCTGCAACGTTAGGCTGATTCATTCGGGACGCTAGAGAAATTTCCTCTTTCTAAATTTCATTTATGAGACAAGATTAAAATGAACTGCATTATGAGATTGAGAGATCATGGCATTTTTTAAGGCCATTTTGTCCTCAGGCAACCTACATAGACAAGGAAACAAAACTATTTTATAAACTAATTCTATCGATGTAGACACTTACTCTGCCCTTCTGATAATTAGAGGCCCCAAACGGGTTCATTTTTTGTGATACAGACTATAGATTTTTTTTTCCTTTTGTTTCCTTTTTTACTTTTTGTTCCTGAACTATCAGATTAATTACCTCAAGCTTATGGATACAGCCAGAGGGTATGAGAAAGATGGAGGGTTTCTAGATCTACATAGGCTGAGTCAGTAGTTGTTACTGTTTCCAAAAATTAAAAGGACGGAATAATATCCTAGTTCAGGGATACATTGCCAGAGACATAGGATCCTATGAAATTCTGGCTCAAGTGTTTATCCTGGATTTGTGCAATTTTGACCAGGCCCGAGTACCTCTGGCGGGATCGTGGATGATGCCATTCCTTCCAGAGGGAAGGTCATTCCCCGCTTTTATTTATGTTCCATTTGATTTAGTATGCATAGTGGGCATGGTGCCACTCTGACTTTTAACCCTAATGGAGAGAGCACACAAGTTGACGGGAACCTCTAGGGAAAATCAAGCTTTAATGACAATTTGAGTGTGAAATCTGGTCTCTGGAAGAAAGGTCACCACATCTGCATAGCCCCTGGAGTCAGGCTTAGAGCCCTGTCTGCCTTCAAATAAAGAGGCATTTTCCTGTGTCTTAAGGCTGCTTTAGTGTGAGGTACAAGGAGCATATGACAGAATCAGGGGAACTGAGTGATGTTTGTGCATGTTTGACTGCACTCTGCATCCTAAGAGAAGACTTTGGAGAAGCCCAATCAATACTACAAGCATGTCCTGGACAGCAGTAGTGCTGTTTTCATTCTGTTACAATAATGAATTGAAGTCTCCCAACAGCAGGTATAATAAGCACTACTCAACCCTTGATATTCAATCACCTTTAACTGGTTATATCTATCTAAAATTCACTCTTAACTCTGCTCTTACAATACCCCACTGGCAACCTTTTATGGCTCTCGCCGCACAAAAATGCAAAAACATCAAAAATGCCTCTCAGTGCCATAGACTCCGTGCTTCCTTAGATTTGCTAAAATGTTTTCCATTTTTTATTTAAAGTCCAGTAGAAGGCATTCAGACATTGTGCACAAAATGAAGTGGTTTTGCCTTCAGTTTGAAATTATTTTTGCCATTACCGTTAGCCTAGAGTTCATCTCTTCATCGTTTCTGGTTGTGAAATGATTTTGTGTTACTTAGATCCCCTAAAGCAAGCTAATCTTTTACGAATAAAAATGAAAAGAAAACTTAAAAAAAAATTTTTTTTTTATGAGGCTCACTTGTGGTTTTTTTGGTATCTGATTATTTCTTGTTTTTTTTTTTTTTAAGCTTTGTGGGTTTTTTGTTTTGTTTTGTTTGTTTTTTGTTGTTTGTTTTTGTTTTGGGCTATGAGATGAGAAGCAGGATAACTAATGCAACTTACACGCAGTAGAAATGAGCAAGTGCTTCTACCTTATTTAATAACACAAATGCGACAAGAAATTAAGGGCTCATGAAAAATGCTGGTAAAATCCACATCCTGGAGAGAATCCAGGTTTAGAATTCACATTCTGAATATAAGTAAGTATATCTCGACCTATTTCACCAGACTTCCATTTTATTTTCAATTTAATTTTAAATACAAAGAATCTGTTGTTTTAAGGTTAACTCAATATTTGAACAAAAATATCTGGTCATATCAAACTATGTTACAAGGTCGTTGATAGATTTTAAGATATCAGTTTGGTCAGTTCAGAGTGCTTCATGTAAATGCGATAAATCTGACCAAATATTTTGGTCTAAATATCAGGAAAAAAATCACAATATTTAAGAAAGATAATAATGGAAGCCATTCTTGTGATAAAATTTACAAATTTCTTAAATCTTAATCTTAAAAATACTAACATGAATATTTTAATAATACAATAGTGTATTTTATATATATGTATGTATAGAATATACATAATATATATATTAGATTTTGTGGATAAGCTTTAAAATAATAGGTTTTACATTTCTTTATGTCTTGTATACAGAATAGGCCAACTTCTACTTCCCAACAAATAAAAAGCTAAAAGGTTTCATCAAAGCAAGGGTGGTAAAACTAAACTTAGCTTTTATAATAAAAATAGTGTCAAATTCAATTTCCCTTTCTACTACCGAGAAATTCTGAAATGTTTTGAAGTAGCACCAGGCTGCAGAGTAATGCGATCTGCAAAATATCACCAATATTTTCAGACATGTGGTAATGATTTTCCTCACACTTAAAAGTGGCCCCAATTCTAACAATAAGCACAGTTGCTTCAGGAAAAATGTTAACTTTGACAGGTTTGCTAGCCTTTTTTTTTATTATGTTTAATGAAAGATCACTGACTTCTTCTAATACTTCCAAAGCTCACCACGTTTTCGAGAGGGAAGGCAGTCATCACTGGAAATCCTTATTGCCCAAGCAAATAGTGGAAACCCTAGACCAGTACACTAATGAATTAGGTTACCTACATTTAAGATGTTCAGAGTTTCAACAATTATTCCAAAATTGTGGAACTATATAATGCACTTTATGAGGCATATTATTAAAAAAAAATCCTGTTCTCACAATGTGTACGATATGAAATACAGACTTGTGTTTTATAGAAAATTACTCAAAATTAAGGATGCACATGGGGCTGATAACATGAATTATTCTCTTACATTCTAGAGAAGTCTAAATCCTATCAGAATTTGGAAATGCAGGACAATTTATCTCAAAGCGTTATAAAATAGATGAATTTGTACGGTGACATTTGTAGTAGGGAAATAAAAGGATTTGGGAGGAAAGTAATTCAGGTCCAGTATCATGCCCAAATTCTTTAGTTTGTTTTCATAGAAATGTAACATAATAAGTATTTTATATAATTAATGTCCAGAAGCATATGAAAATTGTGAAAAATCTTCATTTTGAAGTGACAACTATTTGTCTTTTTGATATACTTTCATTTGAGATGTGAAATTAAATTTACTGAATTCAGCCACTATAGAAAAATGTTTCATAGCTAGAACACAGAAATGATTTAATAAGTTCTATGAAAAGTCAATTTGCATGAGATCAGCACCTAGCCTATAACGTGTGGTAATGGATTGTTGGCTTGATTTTATACCACTTGACATCAGATTACAATACACTGAATAAATGTTAACCTATAATCCCTTTAGTAAAAGCGAGCATTGTTTGTCTTCCCTTGTAGAGACCACATTGATTTTCTTTTATTGGATGCTCAACCACTGCACCTTAGATTGATTACTTTGGATTAAATGTGCAGAGAACATTTTTATTATTCTAAAACAGCAATCTTAACATTAAGGAGATGCACTTCCTCCTATCCCTTCCATACTACAGAAAGTATACTCAGCCATATCATTTAGATTGCTTTAGTTTTCCCATTTTGTTTCAGGGCTGCTGTGATGCTGACCCCTACTCTGCCCCTATGACCCTTGACCCAGACACATCTGACCAGTCAAGGCTCTGGAGGTGGCAAATTAATAGAAGCCCTGCTTGTTAATTGCATAAAAGAAAAGCCAAAGAATTCATCACCTCAGTCATGGCCATTGCTTCCCTTTGACCTCCTTCTCCCACAAGGCTTTTGCTGGTGGTCACATCTGTGGTTTTCCTATACCCTACATATTTGCCATATAATTATTCAGCATCAAACCTTATTAATCAAATCGATGCTGTGTTTTAAATGGAAATTGCAGGATTAATACAAGCATTCATTTCATCCTGAAAATCTTGATGGCTTTAGCACATGAAATCCAATTGGAATATAAAAGAAGGGATGTAGAGACCTGATTGAATTAAGGGAGGCATGGTGCACATTAAATTACATATGCCAGCAGGGTTCCATGCTTTTATAGTAAAATACTGCTTTGGAGTCCATACGTCATATACCGCTTGTGATTTTCTGTTATTCACTAGCACTCTCAAGATAAGCAAGGACATAAAAGGTTTCCATATTCTTAAAGGTGATTTTCAAATATCCAATATGTTTCCAATAGAAAAAATAATGTCCTATGACTGTCTCATTGAGTGTAAGAGGGTATCACAAGAAGATGCAGCTGAAACTAAGCATATTGGTGTTAGACATCTCTTCGTGTGATGGGGAAGGATAGGTGAATCATCAAATCAACTCTCAAGAAAACCCTTTTACGCCAATGTCTACATAATAGGGGGTCAGTAAAAATTTAAAACTTTAAAAAAACATTTTATACAGGGCCTGGAAACTACCCATGTTTATTTTACTGTATTTATTACAGAAAACACTACTGGAGATGGAGACTGGGGAACCAGAGTCACAGCCACACTGTTATTGACAAGGAGCACAAGGATATTACAGAGCTCAATAGCATATTCTTTGGGTTTAACCCTGACCTAGTGCAAGATTAGCACTAACGCATCGATAACCTAAGGAAATAGGCAAAGTAGGTCCTTAAATGCTTCACTTTGAAAATTTTGGCACATCCTAGAAATTCTCTTCTCCCACAGAGGTTTTCTTCTTTTGTTTTTAATCTTTGTGAATAGGAGAGTAGAAGTGAGTGCCTTCCTATCAATAGCCCATTTATGGATGTGGCTAAGCTGCTGGTTGCTCCTTTATACATGAATGTTTGGAAGGAATTTAAATATAATGGGAGAGTGATTATCAGAAAAAGGCAAATAGTTGCAAAATAGTAAAAAAAAAATTTGGTTAAGAGAGGTCACTAAGGGGAAGTGGCTTTGTCTCATCATCACAAGTCAGGCATTATGGAAGACATTCCTTCCAAAATTTCCTAGTTTTATGTAATTTAAAGGTCAGACTTTCTCTTACCTAAAACAAGTTTAAACTCACTTTTGAGATTGGATGTAACTCTTTTATTTTTATTTTTTTATCTAATGAAACAAAGGTCTTTGTGGAAAGATCTTTGATAATCCACAGGTACCATATGTGAAGTAGAAAAAAGTCACCCCATCTAGACAAAAACAACCCCCTGGATGTCCAGCTTGGTGAACTTTTGCATTTATCTAAAACAGAGAAACATCTTGCCAGGGTACATGGAGTAGGAGCTAGATTTCATGCCCTCTTACCCTTATTGTAAGGTATTCTTGTACAGTGAACAACCTGTTCTACCATATGTGGCAGACCTGCTTTCTATGAATATCCAAAGCAATATAGCAATCCTTGCTTGCTTTCCACCAGTTGCTTACAGACCAGATTTAGTATTTAGTATTTAGTTTTGAGGAATAAATTTGAATTCAAATAAAATTATGGTAGAAACACAATAGGGAGAAAGTTCTGATTAAGGAGAATTTTTCTATGGAGTACATTTAAATGCTAATTATCTGTCAGATTCAACTTTTTTCTCTTAGAGAATGGCACTGAGTATCCCGGACTTGGTTTACTTGAGTTACTATACACGAAGAATGCCTTCTTTTTTTTTTTTTTTTTTTAAGATTTTTTATTTACTTATTTGAGAGAGAGGAAGAGCGAGAGAGAGAGAGAGAGAGCACGAGTGGGGTGAGGGACAGAGGAGAAGCAGACTACCTGCTAAGCAGGGAGCCCAATGTGGGGCTTGATTCCAGGACCCCAAGATCATGACCTGAGCTGAAGGCAGACACTTAACTCACTGAGCCACCCAGGTGCCCGGAAGAATGCCTTTGAATGACCTCTGCCTATGGTAGCTCCTCTTAATCTGCACTGTCGTTTTGAAGTAACAACTCAAAGAATAGGGGTCTCTCCCCTTCCTGAAGCACTTTTGATTTATTTTTTTTAAGGATTTTATTGATTTATTTGAGAGAGAGAGAATGAGAGACAGAGAGCATGAGAGGGAGGAGAGTCAGAGGGAGAAGCAGACTCCCTGCCGAGCAGGGAGCCCGATGGGGGACTCGATCCCGCGACTCCAGGATCATGACTTGAGCCGAAGGCAGTCGCTTAACCAGCTGAGCCACCCAGGCGCCCCACTGAAGCACTTTTTAAACATTTTGAGGATGCATTTCTCTAAAAATCTCATCTTAAGAAAAAAGTTAATCAGAAGATGTTTATGGCGGTGTATTTATGAAATTGCATTTGCCAATCATGAAAACAAGCTGCTGTAGTATATTTTCTGACACAAATTCTTTCATTTTAATATGTCCCTTGCCAAATTAGATGAGTTTACTTACCAAACTTCATACATACTTCATGATTACTTGTAAAAGACAATTAGTTGTAAAATAAGTCAGCTCAGCATCCAGACAGAGGACTTTAATAACAAGTTGATGTACGAATACTGGCAGGTGCTGTCTGTTAGAAATAAATAGTACCTCACATCCTTTGCTGTAATTACCATCATCCACTATTTATACATGACCTGGAGTTTGGTTCATCATGGAATAGACTCAGAACTGATTGGTTTGCATCGGGCCTCCATTAGGAGCTTAAATTAAAGTGAAAATCTTCAGGATGAATGAAACTTTTAATCCAGCACAGTAATATTACTTGCTCTTGGCATAATTGTGTGTCTCAGTGAACATGGGCGTGTACAAGGATGTGTAAGGAAGTGTGTATACAAGCACATGCTTCCACATTCTAGAGGGTAATAGCTCTGTAGGAGGTAGATTTTCAAGCAGTTCTGCCAATTTTTTCTTGTTAAGGTTTAGAAAGCAAAATTCTTTAGAACCAACCCTGAAGTAAACAAAAGTAATAAATCAACTTGGTGTTGCTCTTCATTAATAAAAGGGCAAACATTTTCCTTGTTTTACTAGGAAAGCATTATTTGCCCACAAATGCCCTATTTTTGTTAAGAGGGAAAAGGAAATCTGCTAAGTATATATTTGATGTGTTAAAAATGTTTTAAAGATAGGTAGATGCAGAAAGCTGAAAATTGTACACTCGGGAGTCTGAGGTCACTTTTTCGGGGTCAATCATGTAAGTGATTCTCTCTGCGTTCTGGGAGATCCAAACATGGTGTGTCTGAATGAGGATGTGCACTCTCTTTTTTGAATGAAGCTTTATTTATTCTCTCTGTTCCTAGGCTAACCATAATTATTTGGTGTATCTAAATTAGGATAAGTAAAGCAGATCAGAAAAAAATCTAGTTCATTGATATATCTATCTATCTATCTATCTATCTATCTATCTATCTATCTATCTATCTATC
>NW_023270426.1:61539262-61637966 GCF_011800145.1 Mirounga leonina | reverse complement strand
ATCTATCTATCTATCTATCTATCTATCTATCTATCTATCTATCTATCACATAGTTAGGGTCTACAGAAAATTAATGCCTGCCCAGTGCTATCATGTATAGATTGGAAGAAAGTGAAGACTATTGAGTACTCAATGAGGAAAAAAAAAAAGCCTTGTCATTTTTGGGGAGATGGTTGTGTAGAAAGGAGGTTTTGGTGGCAAAGGGTATGTAAGTTACTTTTCTCCTCCATGGGAGCATTTTCCACACAGTATAGTGAGAGACACTATGAAACTGCATAACAATATTTTGAACGTTTCCTGAAATTGTGTAGTAGTCTAAAAATTCATATTAATATTCCCTTAGGCAAGAACCTCTAGAGCTAAGGTATACGTCACAATGAATTAAACTCTATTGCTCTAATTACATTGAGCTCACCTGTGATTTGCTTTGTTGTTATATTTGTACCATTCAAGTCCTGAAGAAAGAAATCCTTCTTTACAACAGGGACCAGTCTTATTTGAAGCAAGAACCAAATGTTGTTCAAACCCATTTATGTTGTCCATACATCTTGTTGAAGAGAAGAAAAAATCTTTTAATTCTATATCAAGTTATATAATTTCCACATAAGTATTTTTTTAAACTTAGTGCATATATGAAGAAAAAACTTCTTAGCATCCTATAAAAATAAATCATAAATACCTAGGGAGGTAGTTTCAGGAATCTGTACTTAAATCTATACATAACAGTTTTTTTTTTCCCCCCTGTAAGTTCAGTTTAAAACCGAAGGATTAAATTATCCAAGTCGTCAAATGATTGATTTTGTTTGATGTCATTGTAATCAGTTTCTTGCCCTGGGATTGTGTAGCGATGATCTAATTTTGATCCACTTTGAATGTAGGTGAAAACTGCCTTTCCTGTTAACATCTGGATAAGTGTTTCTGTATTTTGGCTGAACTATCTCCACACTGTGAAAAGTACTCTTATACAATATGCAATGCACATTTCAAGATGATGTCCTTCTCCATGACTAAAAAAAAGGTCTCTTTTTTGCCAGTTGCCTTACAAAAATGTGAATCCCTTTAACTTGTTAATGTATTGGCCTGACAAGGAAGTAAATGATTTACATATTATTCTTATTTTATATATATATATATGTACTATAACAAAATGCCATTAAATAAATAATAGTTAAGGAATAATCTTTTCTTTCTTAACAGTAGAGTACAATGATAATGAAAAGCATGTTCTAAGAACAGTCACACAGATAACAAGCTATAAAACATAGAATAATCCAGTGAAATCATTCTGAAACAAAAAACTGATAAAAGCTAGACATTTTTCAAAGAATACATTTCCAGATGATGCTTTCTGCTTAACAAGAGCCTTTTAAAAATGTAAGTGATAGAGTTGCTCAACTGTACACATTGTTCAAGTCTCAATTAAGAGTGCACTGTGCAAATGTGAACTGTGCAAATGGTCTCTTATGCTTTACTTTACAAGCAATGAATGACCACAGAGATTGACAAGTACAGAGGGCAAGATCCTTATTTTAATGTGGGATTGGAAAATCAGGTCTTAAAAATTTAGGAAACAGAATTAAAGATAAATCCACCTATTCAATAATCTCCTTCTGAAGTGTGCCTTTAACGAAGAGCCAGACATTCTTTAATGAAAGCCCATCATACTAATAATGCACTCTGTGCTTTTACTGACCAAATCATGCCACAAACTAAAGATTCAGCGCAGGATGATATCCAACCTTGCACCAGCTCCTCAGTCCAGGACATCTCAACAAACACTTGAAATGCTACCAAACCCAAGCCGCCACTTCACATGATTTATGATGTCATTAATGTCAAGCTATCAGTGGACAAGAGTAAAAGAGACAACAGCAAAGCTGACTAAAAACAAATAGTTTTGATTAAACTCAAGGACGTTCAGTACAGCTTTCAGCAAAAAGGCATTCATCATTTCCGAAGCTGACCTTGTGTGTGTGTGTGTTTTTTTTCCCCTTCGTTTTTTAAAATCCTAAATGCAAACGTAATGCACACTGGTATTCCTGCAGACTCTGAACCCCATTTTAGCTGTGTCCAGTCTTTAAGGCATAATGAATGAAGTAAAAGCTACAGCACCATCTTTGATGGGGCTGATGGAGTAGTTAATTGACCCTTTTCCTTAAACTCTCCCTTTCCTTCTCCTTTTATTTCCCAGAAGATTTCTGTCACTCACCTTCTAAATCATTTCCAAAGAGTAGGCTCCTCTCCCCTCTCCTGTTTTATATGCCATTTTTTTTACATTCAAAAGAAAGAAGGACTAAAAATTGGATATAACATGAAAGATAAAAATGTATGTGAAGTAAATAAGAGACGCAAATTATTTTCATAGGAACATTTCTTACTCGGCTACAAGCCTTGTTTTCTAGAAACACAGATTATTCTTCAGAGTATTAGTGCGCTTACGTCTCTTGTAATAAGCGGGCATAATGCTTTTTTATCTGACATGGGCTCTATTTAGAAGATACCAATTCTGTTTTGAGCAAGAATTAAAATACAGAAATGTAAAGGAGAAACAAAAGATATATCAAAGATACTGTTCTTGGTCAACATCCAATTGGACGGTCACCTTAGGAAATCTTATTTCATGCCCTTGTAAAAGCTGCCATAACTCATTCAAACAACAGGAGGAAACTAATAGTTCAGGCTTTACATGTGTATTTTAAAAAGCTGTCAGTAGCCCTCTTTTTTTTAAAAGGTAATAAGGTTTTCTGCTCAAGAACAAATTTTAAACAGTGGTGTTCTCCCCATACATTTCCGATATCTTTCTGAGTAACTAGGTTTCAAATACTTTTATTGCAATCATTCTTTTATTTTGTTAACATTGCACACTTCAAAAGCATGAAGTGTTATCAGCAGATATGGCTTTCACAGGCAATAATGGAAATTAAATTGTATCTCAATATCAGAATAAAATTACTTAATTGTGGGATTTCAGTTTTAACTATACATAAACTTAAATCAATTTTTAAAAAAAAAAAACAACAGTATCTCATAAGACTTAAGAGAAAAGCTGTAGTATTTTTTTTTTTTAATTACTGGAATACTTTATGAAATGTTGCCCATTTTTAGCTGAAATCATTTACTCATATACACTTAAGACACTCCTCCCCAAATTAGGTATATTTCTTCTGATTAACCAAAACTTTCTGGCAAGATTTTTTTTATGGGAAATAAGACAGACTATTTTATAAGTATTAACTGTGCATGGGAACATTTGTAATATCGCCCTTGGAGAATAATAAACAGATACTGGAGATTGAAATTCTGACATAGTTTACAGAACAATAATCCAAACATCTGTTATAATGACAAGGGATTTGAACAGAATAGAGAGTACATGGGAAAAGCTCTGCTACTTTTAGTACAGTTGTAACGTTAAATCAAAGCAGTGTAGCTCAAGGCAGCTTGCTGCTAATATAAACAATTTTCTACATATTCCTGGGCCACAAGCCAGATCTCCGGATTCAGTTACAAGCACAAGGTCAAAAGGGAATCAACAGTATAAAATTACTGCCTATGAATCAAAAGAATAAATGGATAATTAAATTCAAAAACAAATTAGAAGGTATACTCTCATTTAACTCATCTACTGAATTTGTCGGGCAACTTTATGTATGGAATCTGTTGCAGGATCAGTAGACGCTTTAATGTATTTATTGATTAAACCTGAGTTATTAGCATTTCCCTGAGTCAGGCACACCTTATCATTTTTTTTCCTATGTATATATTTGATTCCCTAAGAAAATCCACATCTAATCAAAATCATGAAGATAAATATCCAGTCATAATTTTATTCATAGGAGAAATGTTGCTGAACAATTTTACACTAATGATACAAATCAGTGTCCTTGCACCTGAACTTCTAAGAGACACAATGTTGTGTGAAAAGACTTGTATCCCTGGTGTAAAATGCTCTAAAATCTGGTTTCACTTTCATTCGGATCTGTACGATGTTGGCCACGTCACATAGCCCTTTGAAAATCCAGTTTCCTGTGATCAAAAAAATTCACACACAAAAATAAAAACTGTGATGCATGAATTCGAGATATATAAAAAAGGATGACAATGGATTAAATCTTTGTAATTAAAGGTTCTAATGGATTTCTCAGTCTAATAATATGTTTGTTTTCTGATAGGAGTAAAAATCATATCAGAAGGTGCTGGCCCTAATGACTTCTTTATTTTTGGTTAGTGCCTACCTGAACTCTCTTTTATGAAGAGAAACCTCTCTAAAATTTACTTCAAATTTGACACAAAGGAAAATAATTGAAAATAAATAATGGTAAAACTTGAGAGGAAAAAGGAGTAAAGTGGTTTTCTTTTTATTCTTTTAAAAAAGAAGGGTAAAGTTTTGAGATTAGAACTTGTGAAGTTTCCTCTTTACAGCACTCATTTGTGAAGTCTCCACAATGTACATGGAAATAAATTGTATGAAAGAGGACAGTCTTTGGGGTTGAGGAAACTGAGGAGACAGAATCTATCATAGAAAATATTCCACATTGCTTAATCGCATTGGCGTGGAGCTTCAAGTATGCCATCAGGTTAAACCTCATCCTTCTAAATTACTCCTTCCCAAATGAAGTCAATCTAAATGCTCTCCCCGCCAAATTTCAAAAAATGTAAGAAAAAAAATGACTAAAGTTTAATGATGACCTAAAATTGTTCTGAAATGTGTTAACTAAAGAAAAGATGGTCTTCCAGTTCCAGTAAACATGGAGTAAACACATGCCAACCTTTCCCTTTCACTGCATGCAGCTCTCAAACCTCCACAAACCACATGAGGAGCATTTGAGAACACGGAAAAATAAATATCAGCAGGCATAAAAGGGAAGAACACTAGAATTTGAAGAACCACTAAATAGAGTTTGCCGTTTTTTCCTTCCAGTATCTACCGGCTTGAACACAATGCAAACCAAAACCCGGAAGTGAGCAATATGGTTCAGAGCACAGAGATCAAGGAGAAACCTTTTTAGTTCTGTTTGGAGGAACAGAAAGAGAAACTCCTAAAGCTCAGAGAGAGTGAGGGAAATCTCTTGATTTTTTTTTTTTTTTTTTCTCTCTTCTTTCTCCCTTCTGTAACCGTCCATACCCAGTTGATCTTGCAGCCAAAACCGAGGCAGGGGAAACTTCTTTTCCCTTTGGTGAAGCTGCATCTCCAAGAGGGTGATGCCAAACTGTTGATGTTTGTCCTCTCCCTCTGTCCTTCTTCCTCATGCCTTGAAGGCAGTGGAATTACAGAAGACAGTTTCTTACCAGAAGACCAAAAAGCAAAACACCATACCACTGAAAAGTACCAGTGATATAGACAGAAAATATCTAGGGGAAGCAATAATTCTGTTTATTAATTCTTGGGAGAGCCCCTGACCTATGTAAACATGAATCTGATCCTAAAGAGTATACCATATACTTTGAAAACTGTGCTAAGGAGTAGATTTCTCACCCAGACTGACCGCTGGGCCATGCAAATGCAGAATAGAAAAGGTAGCATGGCAGAAGCTTTGAAAATGGAACTGACATTGGAAATACAGCCTTTAGAAGGCTGAAAGAAAATGATCATTCTCATAGAATATAAATAAGACCCAAAGTTTCATAAGATAATATTCAAAATGAATACAATACAACAAAAATCACTTGGCAGAGGAAGAACTATAGAAATCTCAACTCATATGGGAAAATGAAATCAAGAAATACAAATGAAAAGATGACAAAGATGATGGAATTACCTGGCAAGGACTTTAACGCCTCTGCTTCATACATTGCTGTCATGCTTTTCACTTATTCATAGCCTATGATTACCCAACACATTGTTACTATAATTACTTTAAACAGGTGTTTTTTTAGATCAGTTAAGAATAAGAAAAATAAGATTTCATTTTACCTTCATTTATTATTTCTCCATTACTTTTCCTTTTTTAATGTAGATTCAACTTTAAACCTATATAATTTTCCTTCAGCATGAAGAACTTCTAATCTTTCCTATAAGTTTGGTCTTCTGGTGAGACATTCCCTCAGTTTTGTTCATCTGTGAAAATCTTTATTTCTTTATTTTGAAGATGGTTTTGCTGGATATAAAATTATAGATTGGTTAGTTGGGTTTTTTCCAACATATTAAATATTTGACTCTCTTTTCTTGTTCTTGACATAGTTTCTGTTGAGAAGTCACTTAATTCTTATCCTTGCTCTTCTACAGACAAGGTGCCCCTGCTGAGCCTGGCACCGGCACTTGATGTGGGGCTTGATCCCGGAATTCCATGATCATGACCTGAGCCGAGGCAGATGTTTAATCAACTGAGCCACCCAGGCACTCCTAAACATAGTTATTTTAAATTCCTTGTCTGATAATTCCAACATCTATGTCATATCTGAGTGTGGTTGTGAGGATTATTTTTTCTCTTTAAACTGTAGGGTTTTTTGGGTTTTTTTTTCCTGCTTTTTAGCACGTCTTGCAATTTTTCTTGAGAGCTAGAATGTTGGAACTGAGGGAAGTAAGCCTTTAGTGTGAGGATTTATGGTAATCTGTTTAGGAGTTCTCCTGTTTAATACGTGCTGCAGCTATAAGCGCCGAGGGTTTCGAATTCCTATAGTATCCTTGTATTTGTCTCCCCTCTGCTTTGGGGCTTCCCTTTGTTCTGCTCCTCAGGTATAGTCTGTAACCTGCTGCTCTTTTAGCTGTAATCCATTCTGATTTTACTCGAGCCCTGTTGGCGTGGTCCTAAGGTGTGGGAGAGGGGAGGCTTCTCTATTCTTTAGATTAAATCTCAGTCTTTTCATGGGCTGTGTTTGGGGGATGCATCCTTTCCAGGTGTTTCTGTAGTGGCATAACTATCCCTCTCCTGCCCTCTAATCTCTCCCCTGGCTGCAGTGCCCACCACCTATTTCCTGGAAGCCTTGCCTCCTGTGATGAATGTTTTCCCCTCCTGAGTCTAAATACAAAGGCTAGAGAGGATGGAGTGGGATGAATTCTCTTCCCACTGCTGGGATAAGGCTTTGCAGTTGAGCTCTGGCAGCATCCTTTTTTCTGGATAGCAGGCCTTTGTTATGGATATATTTCACAAGGGTTACTATTCTTCGCTGGCCTGCACCACCAGGGAATCTTAGTGGATCCCTCAGGATCCATCCATTTGTCAAAATTATTATTATTATTATTTTAAAGATTTTATTTATTTATTTGAGAGAGTGAGAGAGAAAGTGCATGTGCACATACACAAGAAGGGGAAAGGGGCAGAGGGAGAGAGAGAAGCAGACTCCCTGCTCAGTAGGGAGCTGGACACGGGGATTGATCCTAGGACTCTGGGATCATGACCAGAGCCAAAGGCAGACGCTTAAGGAAATGAGCCACCCAGGTGCCCCCAAAGTTATTATAAGTGTTTTTTTCTAGCTTAAGGCTTCATTGACTTCTGCTTTACATTAGCACTTCTCATCTGCTCTCTCTCTGGAAGCACCTTTCCAAAATGATTTCAAGGTGACAGTTTGCCTTATGCTCTCAGTTCTCTTACGGGTCAAAAAAGTCATTAATATTCAGCATGTCCAGCTTCTTCTTGCTGTGAAGATGGAGTGACAACTTCTAAACTCTTTATCTCATTTCATTTAGAGATGAAGCCAGAAGTCCCTTCTCTGCTTTTTCTCCCTTATATACATCACAGGCTAACAAGATCTGTATTTTGTTATTAACTGGTTAATTGTTTTTCTCTCCAAATCGTCATGTAAGTTTCATTCAGGCAGAACTCTTAGCTTTCTGTCTCTATAGCATTTCTGTTTACTGGCAGCAATCCAAAGTGAATGCCCAGATATTAATAGAGAAACAATTGGTTTGATGGTGATTGTTTTTGGGATAATTGATTTCAGAGATGAGAAATCATTTTCATCTCACATATAATAGATGAGCAATAGTTGCCTGGAAAACGGAAAATAGGAGAAAAAATTTCCGTGACCAATGAGATTTTTTTTTTCTACTTAGCAGGAAGAACACTTGTAGTACCCTTGGCCTATGTGCGCCATCTCTGGCCATGGGTGCACAGACATCAATTAGTTATTTTTCAATAGGTGACCACATGGTTTCTCTGCACTGCTCTTACTAGCTATATACTTTCTAATTTAGTCAAATTCTCAAAAATACGTGTGTGTAATTGATCTATTAATAATATATAATTATTTACACAGATAATTTCAACATAATTTTAGTCCTTTCTAGTGAAAAAACAAAAATCTTTTTAAAATTTCCAGTAACTAGTGATCTTTCTACCAATATGAGTAATCTTATTTCAACCGACTTATATTTAACTTGTATTCTCCAGTAGCTTTATATATGTTAGATTTTCCATTTTAATCATATTTCCATTAGTCCTACAAAATCAGATTCACTAGGGTCAAATACAATCAACTTGAAAGTTATTTGGATAGATTCGCTTTCTGGGAATTCAGATTCATATTAAGTGGTTGGAATTTAACATCTTTATTTTAGATAGTAAGAATTTTCAACAACTGGCACTCTAGAGTTATCAAGAACATCACCACTTAAATTCTTAGAAAGGCTACCAGATACTGTATTAACCCAAAATAACAAGGTGGGTTTTTGTCTCTTGTATCAGATGAATGTTAAAAAGAAATATTTTAAAACTTGGTTGTTTTTTTTTTTTTTTTTTTTGGTACACCTATCAATAAAATCATTTGGACAAAGAGCTTCCAAATTTAATTTCCAAGTCTGGAAAATATTGAGGAAATTTTCTGTTTTAATTGCAAAATGAAAAAAGGAGTCTTTTTTTTTCTCTCTGTGAAAGCCTTGATACAACACAACATACTTCTTGTCTCTGAGACATTTCTTCTTATTATTTTTTGATGATTTTTTTTGGAGTGAAATGAAATTTATTTGAATTACTGGTAGCATTTTCAAAAACTGAGAACCCTAAAATAATCCCAAGAGTTAAAATTCTAGGGAAATAAACATGTACTAGCTGAACACAATGTAGTTTTGATTTGTCGAAAGAGATAAAACACAGTGAAGTACAACAGGATGTATAGACATTGATGTATTTGGATTGGATCCAGGTCTGCTCTAGAAACTCCATTATTTTTATCCCATTGAGTAGTTCTGTATAATTGTTTGATATACTGCCCTTACTGCCCTCCAAAACCATGCCCTTTTAGATTCCTTAGGCTGGCATTTAAGGCTTGTGAGTAAAACATGAAGTAAAATTAGATCTGGTTATCTGTTCTAAAATGCTCTAATGCAATTGCATATATTAAAGCTTAGATTAAGAAAGTTAGAAAATTTTTTCAATTTGAAAGTCACCAGACTAGAGCTAATCTCTAGCCTGTCTAGGGACAAGCAAGATGTTCTTTTTCCCCTCTCTTGATTTGCTTTGCCTTGGTGCCATCGAGGTGCTAATTTTATTCCATCCAGTTTTTAAATATTAATTGTACATGTCAAAACAAAAATTTCTTCCTGGAACAGGATGTCATATAAAAAAATGTCATCTTGAAAGAAACTGAAGCATGAACTCTAAAAGCTTTAGCTAGCTAAATGAATATTGACTGGCTAATGCTACCTATAATGAAAAAAGCTTTAATAAGGTCTCAAGTAATAATATGAAGACTGCATCTCAGTTACCAATGTTTTATTACATCTTAAAAACATAAGGTTTAACTCCATTAAGATGGTCCAGATGATCTAGAAGTATCTGTGACCTCCCGTTTAGTTTACCAGATGGGCAGTGACTAGAATAGAATTAAATATGCGGTTCTGTTCGCTGCCTGGAGTTTGCAGTGACGGCTGAAGTGGTAAAGTTGAAGCATTCTCAGCTATTTCCTATGCTCTACAGTGAAGAGTCAAAGGAAAGTGCATCATTATTTAAATCCAGTAGTGACATCATTGGCAAGATCATTCATACAACATTGACTTAGCAGTTTGTGGGATATGCTATATGTTAAGGGACAGGTCCAAGAAAGATGAAGCAACAATTAATGTATTTCAAGGGTTGTACTAAGCACCTTGCATGGACCATAGCATGTAAGCTTCAAAAGAATCCCTTGAGACGCCTGTTTTTTTGTTTTGATTTTTTTTTATCATCGCCTTTCCAGGTGTAAATACTGAGACTCAGAGAGCTTCAGTGACTGCCCCTTAGGGACACATGATTAGTACATTAGTAGACAGGTTTTGGTTCAACCCAGGCATGGTTTGCCCTCCTTTCTACTCTCGACTATAGTAATATACTACATTCCTAGAAAAATGACCAGAGGCAGAGATAGTTAAGGAAGTACAGTCCCTCCACCCCAGGTATTTAAATCTCTGTGCCCTGATTTATGGCTTTTATTGTTGCTGTGTAGATGTAGACTGTGGTAGGAAGGATAAGGGCTCCTCAAAAATGTCCTTAGCCTAATTACCAGAACTTGTGAATATGTTACCTTATGTGGTAAATAGGGACTTTGTAGATGTAATTAAGTTCAGGATCTTGGGCAGATTATCCTGGATTATCCCCATGAGTCCAATGTAATGATAAGGGTCCTTATAAATAAGTGAAAGAGGGAGGCAGGAGACTCAGAGTGATTGGATGTTAAAACTCAACCAACGCTTGCTGGTTTTGAAGATGGAGGAAAAGAATGAGGAGCCAAGGAATACAAGCAGTCTCTAGAAGCTAGAAATGGCACAAAACAGATTATCCCCTAGAGCTTCCATAGGGAGCACAGTCATGCCAACAATTTGATTTTAGTCCCATGAAAGCCATTTCAGACTTCTGACCTCCAGAACTGTAAGAAAATATTTTGCATTGTTTTCAGTCACAAAGTGTCTGTTAACTTTGCTACAGCAGCAATAGGAAACTCACCTAAAACCCAAAAGCAAAATCTTTCCAAAAACGTCTTTTTTCCTTCCTCCCTGTCCCTCTCCCTCTGTACCCTATAAAAGATTTGGAATGTTTAAGCAACATGTGTTCAGGTGATCTTTATTTGTAAGCAACCACCCAACCTCTCTGGGAGATATTAAAAGCATCGCCGACTGCATACTCTGAACCCCCCTCCACCTGTCTAACACCCCCATTACAGTGTGGTGTAGGGCAAGGGATGGATAAGCTTTTCATCTTCCAATGCTGGTTCTTTTTTAATAGCGACATCATTTGAAGTGCAAGTTTGAGAAAAATTCTTAAAGCCATGTGGAGGCTCACTAGGAAAAAGCATTGTGGTCAATTATCCATGTAAACATTTGCCACAAGCTAAGGAGGAGGACAACAATGTTATGTCCAGAAGTGGGAGAGACTTGGGAGGACTCTTTAGAGTTATGAAGGAGAGCTGATTCATTGGGAACAGTCAGAGATTGTAAAGAAACTTGAAGGTATTAGGTAAAGGGTGAGGGAACAGGTATCCCAAAATAAAATTCTTGCCTTATTGCAAATATTTTTCTTGGGCATCAACTGGGATTACTATTTCCTGGGCCTCATGACTTGCTCAAGAACGGGCATGTCACAGAATTGGAGTAACAGTTTTTCAGAGACTCCTAGTTTTTTTTTTTATTATTTTTTTAAAGATTTTATTTATTTATTTGAGACAGAGAGAATGAGAGAGAGAGAGAGAGCACATGAGAGGGGGGAGGGTCAGAGGGAGAAGCGGGCTCCCTGCCAAGCAGGGAGCCCGATGCGGGACTCGATCCCGGGACTCCAGGATCATGACCTGAGCCGAAGGCAGTCGCTCAACCATCTGAGCCACCCAGGCGCCCCAGAGACTCCTAGTTTTTAGGAGACTGTAATCCATACACAGAAATACTTTCTTTGACCTAGGGAGATTTATACACCTTGCAGAACCATGAATTCTTTTGCTTGTCATTACAGTTAATAAAAATACCATCAGCAACTTTTAGTAGCTAGACAAGTATCCCAAACTTAAATGTGGCTTGATTATATATAAAACTTTGGATTGTGTTTGATGAGCCCTAATTAAATATCAGATTGGAGATCTTTCTCCTTTATTTAAGAACAAATTACCTGAAAAAAAATACTTGTTAGAATTATTTGTCAGATACTCTGTTTTATCATTACAGCAGTGCTTCAAAATCGACTGAAGGGAAAGGTCAAAATACTAATTTTTGCTTGGAGTTCTCAATATATATTGACCAAGAGCAGTGCTTCCTATCTGTAATCACTGGCAAGTTGATAGCTTTGGGGAACATGATGGTCTGGAATGCATATTGAAGCAACAGATATTTCCCCTCAAATATTAAACTCTTTTAAGTTTTCATTTTTATTTACATATAACCTAGATATTTCCTTGAATCATTTTCACTGATTGTTTTTATTAACTGAGATGAGAAAAAATCGTTATCTAAGCATAGGAAGAAAAGCTCTTCTCAATTGATGTGTTCATCATTTTAATTGGGCATAGTTTATAATTATACACACTTGACAAAGGATATGTTTACAATTAAGGCTTCTTTACATTTGTTGTGACATTAACTTAGTTTGGCCAGCTCAGCTTTTAAATCATCTGCTAATTTAATACTAAATATATGCTACAGTTGAAAGATTCATAGTATCAAAATGTTAGTAGGTATAAAATAAAATGCCTTCTTTTTGCAATTAAATCTACTAATTAGCAATCTCTTCTTGTTGTATTTATGGCACACAAACTTGTCACCAATCATATGGGCTGTTGGCAGGTTAAAAAGAAAAAAAAAAACTGTTTTGTGAATGTTGAAAAAATACAGAGATTCCTAGTATATAGTAATCCTTTAAGATTCAATCGAAATGTCTGTGGTTAAATATAAGCAGGACATAACACACAGGGAAGTAGAAAGAGAGCAATGTTTTAGGACTGATATACAGGGAATAGCTTTGCATAAAAAATTAAGATTCATCTGAACCTACCTTAAATAAAGCATCCGGTGCATGATAGAGATGGATCACTTGCTCTCATAAATCTGGCATTTAAACTGAACTAGTTATGAATATTCGTGACAGAAAGATTTAGCTGTATGCCTCATCCCCCCACCAGTGACTAAATGATTAGTCTTTCATTTAATCTTCATTACCATTGTCATCTTCCACCTTGTCCCTTGAAAACAAGATTGAAATAGAAGGATATCTAGAAATTCATACTGAGAAATATGAGAGCTGTAAGCCATTCATATGACAAAGGTGCTTGAAGAGACAGCAAAAGTTATTTCATCTAATCTATAGATACACCAATGTTAAATTGATTAAAATTTCAAAGGAGATTTCAGTGAATGGTAATGCTGATGAATAGTCTATAGACAGCAAAGGGTAAGATGAAATGCAGGCTAGGAGGAAACTTAGTAAATTGTCTTTCACATTCCTCGTGCCTCTCTATTGTTCCTGCCCCCTGCCCTCAAACACATGTAGCTGCTCCTTCAATCTCACGGTATAAATTTGTTTCTGGAAAGGAATATACGTGATAAGAACTAAGATCTTGAATATGCTTTTGTTCTACGAGAACAAGAGAGACTGACTGAAACTTATCCTTAAAGTTAAATTTTTTGTCACTGGGAGGGCAACTTCGTTTAAGCACTACTGACTCCTGAATCACCAGAAATAGGAAGTGCATTAACAGAAAAATGAAGCTAATGATAATACTATTTATTTAGCACCTAGTAGGCATTAGGCAGTTTGATCATGTTACCCGATGATCCCCACAGTCCTGCCCTATAGGTGTTAATCTGCCTTCACAGGTGAGGAAATTGAGGCCCACGAGGGAAAAATAACTTGTTCAAAGTAAGAACAAGTTTATGGTAGGACAGTGACTTCAAATCATATTTGTAAGATTTTAAGCAAAAACTGTCAGATCGTTTTACTTGTGGGCCACATATCTCAATTACTTCTTCTACTTTTTAGGTGAACCAAAGAGAGAGAAAGGGTACTAAGAAAATTCAGCTGTGTGGAGGAAAGCAAAAGTAAATAGACTTAAAGTAAATAGTAAAAAAGAAATAGACTTAAAGGGAGATATACAGTGTTTTCTTAAGGTTAGATTTTTTTTTTAGCTGAAATTATGCTGGTAATAGCCATTTTATTCATTTATTTAAAAAAAAAAAATCTTTGGGTGCTCATGTGTCCAGGAACCACATGTTTCTGTGTAGGCAAGGTTTGTTGGTGTTAGCGCTTGTTTAACTAAAGTTATTGATAAGATCTGACAGTTTCATCCATTTTTTTCACTTTCATAGACAGCTCTTCCTTGGAGGTCCTCTGAGTCCTTTACCTGGCCTGAGTATAGAAGGTATCATGCTGCCTTCATTTGTTTGCAAGGGTGCAGGGACAGAAGCTTCACTGACATTCAACAAGAGGGAATCTTTCCAGTGAAATTTAGAGAAGTCACCTTCCTGTCAATAGCAGCTTTAAGGAAGTTTTGTTTTCAGTATTCCTCCATAACCTCAGCCACTTATTATTCAATATTTTCTTTCAAGATCTAGTATCTAAATCAAGCAAGAACATCTTGTATTGTCACCAAATGATGAATTTATTTGTGAAAGAAAGAGTTGCTCTTTTGTTTTTCATTTAGACATAAATAAATGCATTTTTCTTCCTAGACATGAATTAATTAATGCTTTTCTGTCCCAGACTACAACATGAAAAGAATGTAAATCCAGAACTATCAATACAATTAACATTGGAAACAGAAGAGTCGGAAGAGACAAAGTAGTCCAACAATAAATTTATAAACTTTAAGTCCATCAGAAACTAACAAAATACATTGTGAATTAAAAGGAAAAAGAAAACTCACTGGATTCCAGATAAGGTACTTTTTAGTTGGGCTGTGTGATCCTCCATGTTATCTTTCTGCCACAGTGAATTGTTACAGTTGAAATAGTTGGTTAATTTCAACACACAAAAATTGTGACATTTTGGGTGCCCGATCTGCAAGAAACTGCTACCTTTGCTTATAGGTGCCTCTTTGTACGGTAGTCAAATTTCTTCTAATCTAGTTGGAACATTAATTAAGATCATTATGGCTCAATAGCAGAAACTTTTGGCACCTATCTTAGAGATGCATATGCTTTGAACCTAAACAGCAATGCAAAATTATAGCAGTCTAGGCTCTTTTCAAAAGTCAGGTTCAGAGAAGCATTCAATCATTCCTTAAAATACTTTTAACTCAAAACCTGGATTACTTTAGACCACCAGAAGAGTATATAATTAGGAGAAATTAGTTCAGATCAGGGAGATTAAATATGGAATGCTCTATCATTCTCTCATCTTGAGGAAGATACAGCAATTTGCGCCCCCACTGTATCCAGAACTGACTATAAACTTACTCTGGGAAGAGTTTGATATCTTCCCTGGAATCATATTTACAAAAGTGTATTTTATAATGTCATCATGTTTGTTAGAAGATATTTAAGGAAATTTAAAATAAAATTTATGTTTGTTTTTGCCATACATTTTTTTGAGGAAATAGTGTCCTACATATAAGTTTCAAGAATGATCCTTGCTTCTACCTAGAAATTTAAATTTTTTCCTCCTTTTTAATGCGGGCACATAACTATGTTTCCCATTTGATTTCACTGCTGGAAACTTCAGATCCAAATTATAAGCAAGCATAATCATGTTAGTCATGCAGACCTTTATCACCAATGAATCTTTATAATCTTTTCCTTGGTTCTGATGTTCCATTTCTCTTTTACTTTTTATTATGTGTCTTTTCTTAAAATCTGCTTCAAATTCTCTATGGGCAGAGGTGAGATTATAAACAAATAAAAATTTAAAAATATATGTGGTGGGAGTGAATATTACTGGATAAAAAATTGCTTACTATTTTTTCAATGAAGATGTTCCCACTAAGAAAGAAAGACCTTCTGTTCCAAGTAAACTTTCAGATATTTGAATGCTAAAATTCTAAAGCTCACATAGCACAATAAATATTAATGATGAGATAAGATTTGGGGTTTTGAGGTTCTTGACCCCTAGAGCTAAGTACTTCTGTACATATGGGTTTAGTCCTATTTAGAATAGGCTGCTCCATATTTCCAAACAATTCAGCTTTTGGGTCCCATGCTTTCATGCCTCAGCTCCTTAAAACCTACCTACAGCTCTTGCTGTGAAAAATCAGCCGATTTTATGCCATTTCTGTTCAAAACGGTAAATGACTTGTGCTTGATAGTTGAATCTAGGTGGTAGAGAGGTGTTAAATACAAGGCAAACAAGTAACTTTTCATTTTGGGGAAGGAGAAAGAAAAACCTTGAGAATATTAAAAATTTAAACCATTAAAAATTGTTTTTTGAAGATTTATTTGCTAACTTTAAGACATTCCATTCTCTCATTTCAGATTCATGCTTATTAAAATATTAAACATTGCTTTACCCATACTTTCAAACTCTAACCATATAGGCTCATTAGAAATTTATAATTGAAAAAATGAAAGATTTCATGTTAAGTCCAGAAAGATTTCCATTTGTTTTTCAAAGCAGTAGGTCTCTTTTTACCCATTCAAAAATGAAAAATAATGCCTCAGTTTTCTTTTCCCATGCAAATCCAAAGTAACAACAAATCTAAGATGGTAACAAGTGTGAGATGGTGGCCCATAAAAATTAACTCACACCACTGAAAACCAAACAGTCAGTGAAATCAGTACCTCACTATTTAATAAACTGAAGTTAGATTCCTGTGAATTCTTGCCAGAACTGAAAATTTAATGTTAGGTATTCTCGTACCTATGGGACCCATTTCCAAAACACCCCCAATGAAGCATCTGTAATCTCTCTGCTTTGCATGCATTTAAAAAAGATAGATAAGAATTGTTACTAAATCTTTCCTAGCGTGTCTTAAAATGAAATTATTTCCTTTAAAAAGAATGGTCAAAATCAAAGAAATGTAGAACAGAAAATGGGTTGCCAGGGGTTAGGGAAGGCAGGGAGTGTGTGATTATAAAGGGACAGCATGAGGAGTTTCTTTGTGGTGATGAAACAATTCTGTATCTTGATTGTGGGGGTGGTTTTAAGATATATATATTTATTTATAGTAACATGTCATAGAATAGTTTAAAAAACATACAAAAGGGAATAAATGTAAAAAATGGTGAAATCTGAGTAAGATCTATGACCCAGGTACCTGAATTGTGCCAATCAAGTTTTGGTTTTGATAAGACACTGTGGTTATGTAAGATGTCACCACTGGAAAAAGCTGGGTGATGGGTACCCAGGACGTCTCCGTTTGCAACTTCATGTGAGTTTAAATTATTTCAAAAGAAAAAGCTTTTTTACAAAGTAATCCAATTAGCTGAAGGTGGGGCACATTTTATTGATTTTGTTTTCAATAAACAGTCACGTAATACACAGTAAGAAGAAAATGAACTTAGGTATAAAGTAGAAATAAATACATGAAAGAGGAATTATGTTTAGATATTTTTAAAATTGATTTCCTACATTTTGATTTTAATATGATATTATAATTGCATTAAAAATTGTACTCATTGTTTTGCTATTATGTTGTGGTAGAAAATAGCATTTCTCATGCACTAATCTATGGGTCTAGATGTACGAGACCATTTCAGATGTGATACCATTGTTCCTAAAGAAAGTAGAATACCTAGGTTCAATTCAACACTTTCTCAATAGGCTGCCTGGCTGGCTGCTTCTGCACCCCCTTGGTGTATAATGACATATATAATTTATGGTGAATAATTCCTGTCAAAGTACACCAGTGCCTCTTCTCTGTACTCTATGGCTATAAATAGGTAACATTTATTGAGTACCTTTATGTTAACATGAACAGTACTAAAAGCTTTATAAATTATCTCATTTAATATCCATCCTCACCCAATGTAGTCAGTTTTTATCAGTGCGGTCTTACAAGACTGGCCTAAATATGCCACAGGCTTTCCTTCTGAACCTCATCCTGCCGGGTACTGGTTTGCTTACCATTAGTAATGTACATGTTTACCATTAGTGTGTATCTCCTGAAGTGTGGACTTTGATCCTAGGTCCCCCTGGTCGCTTCTGAAATAGCCTCATGGTCTGAGGCTCTCGACAATACGCAAGGGTTCACAGTTCTCTAGTTTCAGCACAAAACTCACCTCATGACGGGTTCTATCCCGTCATCCATGAACATAACCCATGAGTCCAGTTTGTAGTTCACATTCCCAAAATGAAGCGCTGTTGGCATTGTCTGCTCCCAGAGAAGGGGTGTCCCCATTTTCTAGTTGAAATGTCTGCTTTTACATTAAGAGACTAACGGGATCAGTATAATTGCTCTAATTTATAAAAAAAACAATGTATTAACGGAGGCTTCAGAAGTTTAGTGATAGCCCAGTTCAGTGTTGCATGATTAAGTCAGGTTTTAAAACACAAAAGAAACAAAGTAAACCCTTGCCCCAAGCTTCAAATATACAGATTCCCAAAACTATAAAGGGATGATGATCACATGGTGGTGGTGGTCGTGGTGGTGGTGATGATGATACACAAAGGATCAGTTTACTTTGGGTGAGGGATTTATTGATTTACCTATAGATTTTGTATGAATTAGGTTTTTGCAGTTGATTTGAAAGCACAGCACAGAACATGTGTCACCTAATTAAACGGTGGTATTTATTTGTTTAACCTTAATTCATGTTTTCAAAAGTTAAATGCTCCTAAGTTGGGCGCTTTAAAGTTCCCTGAGAGCAAGAACTGTGTGATTTGTAATCACACAATAAGTTCCCAGCATAGGAGACATGCAGTAAGTATGTGATGGATTGATGTTTGGAGACAAGAAGTGTAACTGATTTAAAGCAAACAAACACTGTAATACATCAAAACCATTCAAATAAAACTGAATCACTGTATCCTTCAAATTGCCACAGATGTTAAGAAAATTCTTTATTCACATTTCTATTGTTATGTATTTCTCTGTGGTATATTGTGTTATGTGTAATGTAGTCTCTAAATTATATTTGTATATATATGTGTATATGCATTCAACTTATTTTCATAAAAATACTCCCATTTTAATAAGGTAATTATGATTAAAAATTAAAGCAATAGCCAGGTTAAAAAAACAGTGTTTGGATCAACCCCCTTCCATAGACCAAATGACCCTTATGTACTTATTTTTTAAGAGGAGTTTGGGAAATTTCCAAATTTCTTTGTTCTTTAACCTTCTATATAAAATTAGCCCGAAGGGGATAGGGATACAGAAAATAATTGCCATGCAAGGAATTCTTAATCACAGGAAACAAACTGAGGGTTTCTGGAGCGGGGGGGTGGGGTGGGAGGGATGGGGTGACTGGGTGATAGACACTGGGGAGGGTATGTGCTCTGGTAAGCACTGTGAATTGTGCAAGACTGTTGAATCTCAGATCTGTACCTCTGAAACAAATAATGCAATATATGTTAAGAAAAAAAAAAGAAGAAGAAGAAGGTAGCAGGAGGGGAAGAATGAAGCGGGGGAAATCGGGAGGGGTAGACGAACCATGAGAGACGATGGACTCTGAAAAACAAACTGAGGGTTCTAGAGGGGAGGGGGGTGGGAGGATGGGTTAGCCTGGTGGTGGGTATTGAGGAGGGCACGTTCTACACGGAGCACTGGGTGTTATACGCAAACAATGAATCATGGAACATACATCAAAAACTAATGATGTAATGTATGGGGATTAACATAAGAATTAAAAAAAAGAAATTAAAAAATAATTGCCATGCAAAATATATTCAACTGGGATCTAAACTGTGAGAAGTGAGCAGCACACATATTCCTAATACCTGAGATAATTGCTCTTAATGTGTTGGCATAAACATAATGGTTCCAAAGTAGAAATGAGCTAAATGTCCACTAACTGGTGAATGGATAGACAAAATATAGTAGATCTATATAATGGAATACTATTTAGCAATAAAAAAATAGTGCCACATTTTTAAGGAATTAACAGTAAATGGCATGAGGGATTTTATTGGATTTATGGTTATGGTTGCACTACTTGGTAAAGTTACTAAAACCACTGAACTGTCTACTTGAAATAGGTGAACTTTAGGATATGAAAAAAAAAAAAAAAACCCCGCTAAAGTTGTTAACAAACGTGTTGGCATAAAGCTTTCCCAACTTTTTCTAATACATATATTAAAAAGGGTTGTAATCTCTAGGCTGATTTATAATTTTTTTTTGATTGAGCACATATCATAGATTTTTTTTATTTCAGCTTAGTGCTACATCACTATTTTTGGTAGACTATAGTATTTTATTAAACAGTTGTACCATAATTGATTTATTGTTTTTCTAATTTTTTTAACTTTAATATATGTGTATGTATAAAGCTTTATACATTGGTTTGTTTTTTTGTGTCAACTAAAATATTATACATATCCAAATATAAGTATTTGGATATATTTTATTTATATCTATTTTTCTATTAACAGATCATTCTCCATAACATATTACTAATTTATATTTTCATCTCTAAGTAATGAGATTACTCATTTACTCTCACCCTTAGCAGCCACGGACATTATCAACGTTATTAACCCGAGCCAATATTTTTAAAAATTATAATAATGTTACTATAATGTTCAGTACCTACATGGAGAGATCAACATCTCTTCATATATTATATGTTCATTTTATATATTTTTTTGAGAATTGCCTGCTTGTTTACATTGCTTGTGTTTTAAATAGAGTTGTTTTTAATTTAGCAGTTAAGATTTATTTACTTACTAACATTATTATTTGCCTTTTATGTATTTTGCAGCATTTTTTATAAATTTTTATTTGACTTGAAGATTGTCATATAAAAGCTTTACATTTTTATGTAGTCAAATCTATCAAATTCTCTTAATTGTTTTTTCTTTTGATGCTATGATTATGAAATCCTTCCCTCCTTAAGGGATTATAAAAATATTCACTTAAGATTTTTTTCAGTACTTTTTTGATTTTAATTTTTATCTTAAATATTTAAATCACTTGTGATTTAGTTTGGTATTAGTAGTGTGGTAAATATGCAACTTTCCTTTTTATTTTTATGACTCCTTAGTTGTGTCAGCAACAGTGACTGGATAACCTCTTCCTTCCCTAAACTAGTTTAGGGAGTTAACATATACCACTCAGGAGTAACAGAAATGGGTTTCAGATAATTTTAAAAAATACATACATTTATCATAAATCTTTGGCAGGGTATTCTCATTCCTGACAGACAATTTTGCAGTCCTGGGTTTTTACATATCACCAAGATCAAGTAAAAATTAGGACAAGAGCTATTTCCCATTTGAGTGATGAAGTAGGAACATCGTTTCTTCAGGTGCGGATTGACATTTTATCTGAGCTGATAGGAGAGATGTAATGTCCATTTTTCGTTTGGTACTTCCGAGAAAATTCTGTGTCGTCATTGACTTGGAGTGAATTCTCTCCATTTACTCCTTTTTCCTGGATAGGGTATTTTAAATTACATGGTAACTTAGAAATCCCTATGAATTATGATAGATATAATAAAACTATAAATATAAAAGATTAGAATCACAGCACTTAAATATAGCATTTAGAGTATACACATGTTGCCATGATTTAAAATGAATCATAAAATACATAAGTGTATTTGAAGGTAAATTTTAAAGATTTTTGAAGAAAGCACTTTCTTTCTAGCACAGGGCAGGAAGGACCCTCGGCTTGAAATGATAAATGCTGAGAACTGTTGAATGTTTTCTATTTGCTAGGCACCGTTCTAAGCAATTTACAGAGGTTGACTGCTTTGATTCTCACACTGACGCCTTGATGAGACCATGGAAGCCCAAGAGCTTGGGTAACTCACTGAAGAGCTCACACTTGCAAACAGCTGAGCCAACATTCACTCCAAGCAGTTGGTTCTGGAGTCCAGCCCTTAACCACTACACTGGCTCTCTCAAAACTCCAGTGGTTTCCAACTCTGCTTCTTCCATAGTCTTGTGCTCTCATACTGTCACATGCACAGATGTAAGTTTCAGCTTTTATATAAAAGGGTGAAATATAGACCACTTTCTTCACAGAATGACTATGAAGATCAAATGTAAATGTTGGACAAGCTGTTAACGTATCAAAGCACAGTGAAAAATACGAGTTTTTATCATCATTATAAAAACATTTCCTGTTCATTTTTATGGTATTTCATAATGAAAAAATAATCACTCTAGGCTCTATGGTTACGTACACTTCATGTGTTCATTCACCCAGCTTTCCTTCAAATAATAAATATATGAGCCCATCTTTGTAAAAGTTGGGAATACAGTGGTGAACACGATAGCAAGGATTTCTACTCTCATGGAACTTCCAAAGGGCTTGGGATAGGAGAGAAGGACTTTGCAGAAAACAAGCAACATTTTAGGAGATGCAGAGTTCTGGGATGATGCTAATGAAATTAGTCCAAAGGAAGTACAATTTTCTATACTTAACACCATGAAAATCAATTCAGCTGAAGAAACATTTCATGAAATCCTCTTCAAAATTAAAACCACATCATGTTAGAAGACAGAGTAATTCTTTAACATATGAAATCAATTATTATTTTAGTGCTGTTACATCTCAAATCACTGTTGATGGAGGTTACATCAATCTAGAAAAAGTGATTCTTTTTTTTAAAGATTTTATTTATTTATTTGACAGAGAGAGACACAGTGAGAGAGGGAACACAAGTAGGGAGAGTGGGAGAGGGAGAAGCAAGCTTCCCACTGAGCAGGGAGCCTGATGCGGGGCTCGATCCCAGGCCCCTGGGATCATGACCTGAGTAGAAGGCAGACGCTGAACAACTGAGCCACCCAGGTGCCCCTAGAAAAAGTGATTCTTAAGAATAAAACTCAGACTGAGTACTTTGTAACAGGAAGTATATAATTCATTTTATTTTAGGTCTGGGCTTTTGAAAGCTAACACTTGAGAACTAAGGTTTTGAATCTTACTATAAACCCAGGATAGCAGTAACCAAGTAAACACTTTGAGTTTCCAGTCTCTGGAGGAAGCACACAATAGATACTACCAAAGAGATAATTTAGCATTTTGTCGATACTTGAAAATAAAATCCTAGATTCAACTAATCTTAATAATTAGCCAGGAAAATCATCAGAACTTCCACCAGATTAGATAAACCAATAGGATTTGTAAAGCTAGTAGTTGTATTTTATCAATAAGCCGGAATGTTAATTTACGCCTAGTCTTTGGTTTTATTTTTGCACTTTTCTCCTGGGTTGGAATGTGCCCCAAAGCCAATGTGACCAGAAAAGGAAAGAGACTGAAATAGAAATCATGCTCCAGGATGAGCTGCAAGATGTGAGCAATCTTTTAAGTATTAGTGTATTATTAAGAAATAACCTGCATGGTGGGGCACCTGGGTGGCTCAGTCGTTACGCGTCCGCCTATGGCTCAGGTCATGATCCCAGGGTTCTGGGCTTGAGCCCCACATCGGGCCCCCTGCTCAGCGGGAAGCGTGCTTCTCCTTCTCCCACTCCCCCTGCTGTGTTCCCTCTCTCACTGTGTCTTTCTCTGTCAAATAAATAAATAAAATCTTAAAAAAAAAAAATATCCTGCATGGTGATGAGTCTTTCCTCTTAGCCATTAATGGGCTTCCTTATCATAGTTTATTTATAATACATTTATTCATGGACTTATTTATTCTTTATTTATCTTTCCAGATATCTAGTAGTAACATCTCATGAACAAAGTTAAACTATGAACTTCTAAGTTTTAATTGAGACACATGCTACCAACTCACCTAAACTACCTCTGTATTTCACCATCAGCCATTATCTGAATCAGATTACCTAAATCAGCTGCTTGCAAATTGCCAAATTCTCCTATTTACCCTTCTCATATTCGCTGACCCCCAATCTGGGTGGCTCCATCGTTAAGTATCTGCCTAAGTTATTTCCTTAGTTTGATTACTTAGCATTTTGCACTTCCCTGATGTTGGCTTTTGGCATTTTCTACTCAGATGTCAATGTCCTCAGAGTATGAACAGTGTACTTTTTTTTTTTTAAGATTTTATTTATTTGACAGAGAGAGACACAGCAAGAGAGGGAACACAAGCAGGGAGAATGGGAGAGGGAGAAGCAGGCTTCCCGCGGAGCAGAGAGCCTGATGTGGGGCTCGATCCCAGGAACCTGGGATCATGACCTGAGCTGAAGGCAGACGCTTAACGACTGAGCCACCCAGGCGCCCCTGAACAGTGTACTTTTATTTACACCATATTGACATCATACAGTAGGGCTAATAGAGAATGGTTGTTCAGTAAATATTTATTTCATAAAGAAACAACTACACTATTCGAGTAGTCCGGTGAGTTACTTAGTAACAAAAATTATTGAAAATTAAATTCAGTCTGATGATTTAGAGGTTTCAGAACAGGAAGAATTAATTTTGTTAGAGTTATACTCTCTTAATTTTTGTGAAGTTTTGAAATCATTTGGTGTATGGAATGCCATTTAATGAGTTAAAGTGCCTTTATCTTTAAAGGTCCCAGAATCCAATAAATGTAATATTTGCTAGAAAACTTAGATTGTTGTCAGCACTAATAATTACTCACACATACATAGTGGAAACTTAACATTCAGAATTTCCAACCCTTTCAGTGCTGCTGAAAGTTTTAAGAGGAAGCTTTTCAGAGACGGAGCATGTAGAAACTTTATTTCTTTTCTTTTAATCAAAGGAAGAATTCATTTCCAAAAGCTGTCCATCTGGTTCCTTTCATGAGCTCTAAATTTACATGATAAAAAGGCAGAAATATAATTAATATATTTTTTCAATAAGAGACAGTTTTAGGCATGTGCTTCAGCAATGAATTGTGAAAGCTTTGACACATCTAATTTTGAAATCTATGTCTCCGCCCTGAGAGAGGATGAAGGAGAAGGCAGGGCCTGCAGCCTTTTGCGTATAAGATCTTTTTGGTGATCTATAGCTGCAAACCATGGGAGGATAGTTTCAATTTTGCTCTTGAAACATGTATCAAGCCCTATTGCCAACACATAGTCTTTCCTGTCACACATTTCACTGATTCTAAATCAGTGAAGGAGCTGCCTTCTGGCAGCATTACTGCATTTGAATCTCTTCTCTTTCAAATCTAATCTGCAATTGCTAAACCTGGCAATCTGCATTACCCCCTCCAAAAAAAAAAAAAAAGGCAGTGACTGTAATAATGTTAGGCCATTAATATTTCCAAGAAATAGATTGACAGGAAATGGAACATCTGTAGAGGAGGGAAAAGAAGATATGGGAGAATCCAATAGTATATTTTCAAAAGTGGAAAGGCTGGGAGGGGAACAAGATCAGACTGTTGGTATTTCAAGGTCAGGTGCATTGATTTATTGCAGAAGTTCAGTCACAACACCACCAGTGTGCCGCGGATTCATACCAAAAGAGAAAGAAGTGTATAGTTGTTGGAAAACTCTGTCATAAATATTAGATTCACTAGTAATTGTTGCATGACAAAACACTTAATTTCAGTCAGCATTTTCTGTAAAATATTACACATGGGTTGAATCTATCTAATGAAGTTCTTTTGATTAGTGCCTGACCTGGAACTAGGGAGGATATTATAGGAAGGAAACTTAGAGTTTGGGGGTTCACCCTGGCTCATTTTCCATGGATAATGGATGTCTATAAATTGAACACGAATTACTCTTACTGTGTAGCTCATCCAAGTCTTGCCCAACATGGGTGCCCATGGGAGGAGTTTCAGGGGAATATTTTAGAATATGATTCTGTTGAAGTTTTCACATATACATATCAGGCACATAAGGAACCAGAATTTTCTTCACTTGGTGATACGGACTGATTGGTAAAAAGGGCTTGAAGACAAACATTGTTGTTGGAATGTGTTTATGCAAGGAAGATGAATGTCATTTATGCGTCCACATCCGTGCCAACTTCGTATTGAGTTAATCAGAATACATATGTGTGATCCCTGTTGAACACAGTGACAGGAGAAGTAGACTGTGAGAGCAAAAAGGGGAGAACAAGAACAGGTATGGTTTACTTTTCTAATGCTCTTCCATACATTTTTGGTAGTTCAAAAATATTTGTGTAGAAACATTCATGGAGTTAGCTGCTTATTTCCAAGAAATGGCAAGTTGCTTTCTCACATGGCTTAGAAGTTACACTCATAAGCATCCCAGGCCTCCATGCCCAGAGAAAATTAACTGTCCAGTATGGAAAGAGAATTTCGAATCTTTGCTACATTCATCCAGGAAAAACACACATTCATAGGCATTTGAACTCAGTTAACCCTCAACAAAGAGTAGGAAAAACAAATGTATTAACCAATAAGACATTGCTAAACACAAACTGATTGTTGCTTATTGGTTAAGTCTTCCTCTCCAAGAAGCAAATTTGTTTTCTAGTTTTTTTCCAATGGGTGTTTCAAAATATATTTGAAAAATCAAACGCAGGTTAGAGAGCAGATGTACATTCATATCAGTCATCTTTCAACATGTGTTCAGCTTTGTTGGCTTTGAAAAATCTAACTTAGTTTTTCCCCAAATTGTCCAAACATAAAATGTAATTTAAATTAGATTTTTAAAATATATTCCCTGGCCCTGATCCCGTACATATTGATTATTACACAAACCTGTGCCCTTTTGTAATATCTGTGAGCACTCAGAATTCCACATGTTGAATAAACCCTATTTACTTTTCTGTATATTTCTCATACTGAAGGCAACATTGAGGGCAAATTCCTTTTAGGTAAGTAGTAACTATGTGTTAGTAGTTTATGTCAGGACATAGTTTATGTCAGAAAGTCTGAATAATCCAAATTATTTGCACAAATCACAAGAAGAATAATTTGGGCATTCTTTGAACTCACTATGTAATTTTTAGCAGATGTTCTGAGTGACTTGCATTTCCCTGGTTAACCAAATTACATGAAAAATGTTAAATTAGGCTGATGATCTGTCATCATATTTTAATAGCTCTTACTATACTTATGGAATATTTTTATAATCTTGTGTTAATTGCTAACTGCCCTATTCTTGGAAGAAAAGAGCTAAGAATGAGAATAGAGAACCAAGTCTGGTATTTGATGCTATCTGCCCTTATAATGCCAAATACATTTATTTACATACACTTTTAAAGGAAATAGATGAAAAAAAAAGTGGCAAGGTGGAATTTCCTCTTCTGATAAGCTATTTCCCAAATATAACAACATAATGTAAATTTTCCGATGTTGACTATCTTTTCTTCCAAAAATTTCAACAATGTCACTTGCCACATGATGGAATTATTTACTCCTCAAGTCACTGATTAATGAATTCAGTAAATGATTGCAGATCTCCTATGGGTTAAGAGCTGGGGCAAATAAGTCACATGTGGTCATCACCTGCCTGGAGTTCATAGTGATGATGAAGTCCGGGTAGAGGATGGAGTTTGTTCTAGATTTGCAAAGCCCAGAACCAAGAATGAAAATGGCTCCTTTATGCAACTCCCAGGGCCATGGATGGACACAGCTGCGGTGTCAGGAGAGAGCATCACCTTGACACTGACCTATATCCCTGTTCCCAGTAAGAAACACTTCTCCTTGGACTGTCCATCCCTATTTATCACATGTTCTTGTGAAAGTCTGTCTTCCAGGTCATTTGTTACAAGCATCCCTACCATGTTGTGCTCATGCCCCAGTCTGGTGCTCCCTACCCCTACATGCTCTGATTTCATAGAGACCTCAGTCCACAGAGGACCCCTTTTCAGGCTTGGCTTCATGGGTATACAACCCTACTGTTGCACAGAGTCCCTATTCAGACAGGCCTAGCACTTAATGTCTCTACTGTCACCATCTTGAAATTCTTAATAATTTTTAAACAAGGGCCTTGCATTTTCATTTTGGTCTGGGCCCTCCAAATTCTGTTACCAATCCCAAGTACCCACTTCTGCCGTTGCAGCATTATAGCTTTGAGATTTAGTTATTTCTGCTTAAAGTTGTTAATTCAACTCTTCAAACAACTGGCCCATATTCTTAAGATCTTAGCAAAAATTCACTTTCTCATAGAGCCTTTGCTCCACCACCATTTTTATAGAAGTCCTCTTTGTCCAGTTCCCTCTATCCATGTCACTGGATTATCACTAAAGCATTTATGACCATGTAGAACTATTTTATCTGTTTACTTCTCTCCCTGCTGTAGGTATACTCCGTGAAGGAGGGGACCTGATATAGTCTCTTTCTCGGTGACACTACTATAAAACCCCTTTTATTTTTTCAAGCCAAAATAAAGACTGAGTCACTGATTTTACCTCCATGTCTTATGATGTAGAGTCAATATTTATTGAATAAATAAAGGGAGCATGAAGGAAGTGATACAAGATAAAGCTGTTGAAGGAAGGAAAGATCATGAGTTAGGGATATTTATCTTTATCCTCTCAAAGGGGGAAAGATAGGAGTTAGGGTATAGTGATTCTTTTTTCAATATTAGAAAGTTTTAAATTGCATTTTTGTTTAAAGTTGACCTTTCTGATAATCTATTTCTCGTTACAAATCATCATCTAGAGTGATATTTTACTTAAGGGAAAAAAATAATAATCAAATTTTTAGCTTTTCGGACTTCAGAATGTTTCAATGCTCTCCTTAAAAGAGCAACAGACACTGTATTATGAATATATAGAAAAATAGACCAATTATCCTCAGTCTGGCGCTACCTAGAAACTATGACTGTCATTTTGTTAATACTTCTACTTTTTTAAAGAGAAATATCAAAAAAAGAAATTATATCTAAATTAACATCTCAAGGGTCATTGTGTATATTACAAATGTTTAGGTCATTCAGCACATGAGTGTGATCTTAATCCAAAATTATACTATTTTTCTTATGAACATCATTTTTTCTCTGGGCATGTATTCTTTTCCCAGAAAAAAAAATTATATATTCAGTTAAAGTGATCTTATAATCAAGTGAGTAGGTGTATAGAAATGTCAAATAGGAATGATAATATTTCCCACCTACCTGCCTTCACAGGATGCTTTGAGACTTGATACGAAAATGTCTTTGAAGTGTTTTGAACTCCTTAGAAGAAAGATATGATATAAATACAGAGTCGTATTTTTGGAAGTATGATTCCAATGGCCTGTGTGATAAATCTTAGGACTTTAGAAGTAGAAGCAATATGGCTGCCTTCTTGTCCTATCTCCTCATTATAGATTTGAACCCCAGAGAGATGACCATTTTTGGTGACGCTACTATATAACACCTTTTATTTTTTCAAGCCAAAATAAACACTGATTCAGTGAACCGTTAGCATTGACTTCATAGCTTTGGACACTGAAGGATGCTGTACCAGCAACACACTGTATTAGTTTGCTAGGGCAGCCATAACAATGTAAAACATCCTGGGTGGCTTAAAAAACAGAAATTCATTTTTTTCACAGTTATGGAGGCTAGGAGTCCAAGATCAAGCTGTCAGCAGGATTGATATCTTCTGAGGCCTGTCTCCTTGGTTTGTAGATGGTTATCTTCTCTTTGTGTCTTCACATGGTCTTTCCTTTGTATCTGCTTGTATCCTAATTTCCTTTTCATATAAAGACATTGGTTATATTGAAGTAGGACCTACCCTAATGACCTCATTTTAATTCAATTACACAGTAACATCCCTGAGTACTGGGGACTGGCACTTTGACATACAATTTGGGGTGGACACGATTCAGCCTATAACACTCAGATACCTGGGTGTGGGCCTGGTATAAAGTCACTGATTAGTCACTCCATACACCCACACTATTAATGCTTCCCATTGCTCTTTGGATAACATGTAAACCTCTTACTATAATCTGTATGGGCCTGTATCTCATGCTATTCTCCCTGCCCCTCACTTTTTTCCACATTGTTAGTCTTCCTGGTTTTCAACATGCTCTGCCCCTTCTCTCCTAGGTTCTTTGCACCTGTCTTTGCCTGGTAAGTTTGTCTTTTTTTTTTTTTTAAGCTCTTCATGTCATTATGCCTCAGGTCTTAGCTTAATGTCATCTTCACGAAGAGGTCTCTTTTGGGCCACATTATGTATATTAGTCCTAGTGATATTTATTATCGTATCCTGTTTATTTTCTGAGTAATCTATGGGAAAAAAAAAAGAAGCAACCCCTGATGTCTGGGAACTGATATATCACTCAGACCTAGGCCTCAATGCTGTTGCAAACTGATCTTGCTGTTACAGCTAAGCCCTGTTGTTCTCCTGCGGGACATAATGTCTCACACAGAACATTCGCATCATCGAGGTCACTGGGCGACCCACGAAATAACCACAACCCCCCCTCCCTAAATGAATGACTATTTTAAAAAGCCAGTTACAGCTTTAAACTTGCCTTAATCTGTCTTCTCTCTAGATAAGATTTATTGAGATCTCCAATGATAGAATTGCCCCTTCTCTATGACAACACCCAATCTACCCCTAAACTATCCCCAACCTTACCCAAACAAGCTCAAATGCTATAATAAGCTTTTGCTATTGCCCTTGTTGAGACACACCACAGTTCCCAAGGGTGCATTCTCCCTCTGTTGTAACAAGTCATACATACAACTTGTTCAGCTACAGGTATTCCTGGTGGCCTTTGACTGAGTTAACTGTTATCAGGATGGTTGTCTGTCTCTTCCATGAGGGGATAAGCTACAGGAGGGAAAATATCTGGGTTTTCCCCCCTCACCTCTTCGTTGGTAGTAGCTTTCATAGCAGCTCCCACTGTGCTGGACACATAATAGGCACTCAGTTAATATTGGATGAACAAATGAATGAAATCGACACCAGAATATTTATAACTTAACGTACCTTCAAGTGATTTCCTTTAGAACTTTGCGGGCCTTCCTAATAATATTACAGATATACAAAGGGGATATATTCCCTACATAGGGAATGGCATATTGCAAATTGTATGTGAGGAGGAGTATCACTGCTGTTGAGAGTAGAACAGAGTCCAAGGGGGGAAATAATAAATATTACTGTGTTAGGTAATGGAAGATAAGTTTTGGGTGGACACCTGGTTACAACAATTTGTACGTGGCATGGAAATCTATTTAAAAAAACTTCAACTGTTTTCTTCATTATAACCTTATCCTGTAAAAATCATTTGTATGTATATTCTTCAAAGCCATTTTTATCTGGAATAGGTTTGTTTTCAATAGAAAAGAAACAATAGAATTGTTTTCTTTCAAAAAATTGAATGGTAGCTATGCTCTTTGTGGAAAAGAATCAACCCAATTAAAATACCCGAGCCCAATTTAAAAACCTTTTAGCTATTGGATAAGAAACTATACCACACCAAGTATGAAATGTGATATTGATAGAGAACTGTTTAATTTCACTAATATTTTTGAGCTAAGTTTTTGTAAAACAATATACAACATGAGGACTGCAAAGATAGAAGAAACAATTTCTATTCTGTATCTGTGGGATATGGATGATCCATGCAATAAGTTCTGATTCTAAATTTTAAGTCCTAAATCTACTGCTTCAGTGCTTTTGAGATAATCTTACAGAAAACAGACTTTCTGAATCTTACAATTGGATTTTGTTTGCCCACATAATTATAAATATTGGGTGCACTAGTAATTAAAGATGTTGTATATTTTTCTGTTTATATTAGTATAAAATATTAATTTAAATTTCTGTAAGTAATAATGATGTGTATCTAGATGTTTTCAATTCTACACAATCCTATGTTTTGTGCTTAATGCAAAACAAAACAAAACAAAACCCTCTGATTACTGAATTTAGCAATGTATAATTCTATGTGGAAATTACTGCTGAAGTAGTAAATAGTATTATATTCATGTTTTATAAGGAGGAACGTAGGCTCACTTATGAAGCACCTACTTAGAATCTGTCGATTTCTTTCTTTTAATTTGTAAGCTCAAATTCTTTTAAGTGGCCAACAATGAAAACTTGAAAGGAATGCTTTGTTAATTATATTTCTCCTAATACAGGTATGTAGATGTTTCATTTCTAAATGTTTAAATAGAAAGTTTAATGCTACTTTTCTAAGACTTAAGTTTTTTGTGACTTTATCTTTCACTATGAGCTATTGTTGTTGCTTTCACATCTTTTAATCTTTTGAGTTCTGAATTACACATCTAACTCTCTGGCAAACATAGGCTTAAAATGCACTTTCCTATCAGAAGGAAAACTATTTTATGGAATGTGAATGGCTGTGTTAAATACTGACTTACTGTTAGAATTACCACTGAGAACAAAAGTGTGGCAGTTTCTTTTATTTAATTAAAAAAGCAAAAGTTTGTAAGTGCTACCCTCAAAGTGTGACAAGGCAACAAGAATAAAGAGAGTAGAGACCATCACTTCATGTTACTGGAAAACAATCCACCATGAGGACCTGGAATATAACAGTGTGGGTTGTCTCTTACTATAGTTTTGTTTATTTCTATCTCTACACACAGTATAATGTCCTCAAGTATTTACTTACTTTTTTTTAAAATCAGGTTTGTTTTTGTTGTTGTTGTTTTGTTTTTTTCCTGCTCAGATAATTTCTCAACTAGTTAGTTTAAGTGGAGGAGTGGAAAAGAATTCTGGTGTGACTCACACAAAGAGGCAAGCTTAAGACAACATCAAGGGAACACACTGGCAGGAACTGATCTTGAATGATGTTCATAGTCTCTGAGTCATTTTGCTTTGAGACTAACACAAAGAGCTCTTTAATCTGGGGGAGGAGAAAGGGATGGTAGAGGGAGAGCTTTAGCTGTCTCTTCAGTGGGTCTCCAGAGGAAGAAGTCTAGTATTTGTTTATTTTTATCAAAATATTAGGTGAGAATGGCTAGAGTAGACAAAACTTAATTTCTCTTGTTTGTTTAAGGGTGAAACATGGGCACCCGTGGCCTACATCTAGGCAGAAGGGATCAAGTTCCACTTAGCCATGTTCTCCTTTCAGACCTCAAGTATTTGGAAAAAGAAAAATCTGTAGCCTTTTTATACCTATTACACAGAGTGATCATTAGAATTAAAGGCACACACACACACAAATCTTTATTATGATCTATTCAATCCAATTTAAAAGTACTTGGTTTAGAAATTTTTTTGAAACTTGATTTCTTTTTTTTAGATTGGAATAGAATGGGATTATATTCTTATTTTACCCCTATCTATTAAATAATTATTCTAATAGGCCATTCCTTTCTTATATACTTCATCATTCTTAGATGTGGATTTTCTAACAATAAAAAAAGCATTCCTGAAGCATAGCCCATTAACCACTAGGGATTTATAGGACAGTCTTTTAAAATGTTCATGCTTATGACTTAAGAAAAAAAGTGACTAGATTCTTAGTAAATTACAGTTCAGCTAAACATTTCAGGATTCATTGATGTTCATCCCAATATTACTCGTCCATTTTACCAGTATTAGTTCTGAGAAATCTGTATACTTTTACTTTGTTTCTTCAGTTCAATAGGATTTTACTTCATATTCCCTAATATGAAGTATTTCACACATATGTCCCTTAGCTGTACTCTCTGAAATGAAAAAAAAAAAAATCTCCTTTAGACATAGTTCTCCTTTCTTGCATCACCAACATTTGAGCATTTCTCCCCTATGATGTGAGCTTTTGGGATAGTTCTAAAGGCAAGACTATATAGAAAAGTTTTTCTGGTGTGTTTTTTGCTTCATGTAATAATTTATAATGAGTCTATTTCACAATCTTATAACAAGTCAAGTATTTTACGCATGACTAGACTCGTCTAAAATCTAGAGGCAAACCATATATCTGACAAAGAATTGATATCCAAAATATTTGAAGAAGATATACAACTCAGTAGTAAAACAAAAACAAAAACAGGCCAATTAAAAGGACCTGAATATTTTTCCAAGGAAGATATTATTTGCTGACGGGTACATGAAGATGTGTTCAACATCATTAATCATCAGGGAACTGCAAATCAAAAACACAATGAGCTATCACCTCACACCTTTAAGAATGTCTCTTATCAAGAAGACAAGAGATAACACTGTTGACAAGAATGTGGAAAAAAGAAATACCTTGTAATGCTATTGGCGGGAATGTAAATTGGTGTAGCAGCTATGAAGAACAGTATAGAAGTTCCTCAGAGAATTGAAATTAGGACTACTATATGATCCAGAAATCCCACTTCTGGGTATGAAACCAAAGGCTATTAAGTCACTCTCTCAAAGACATATCTTTATCCTCATGTTCATTACAGCATTATTTATAATGCACAAGCCAAGGAAATAACCTAAGTGCCCGCTGACAGATGAATGGAGAGAAAAAATGTGGCATTTTATGTACAATGGAATATTATTCAGCCATAAAAGGAGGAAATCCTGCCATTTGCAACAGAATGGATGAAACATGAGGGCATTATGCTAAGTGAAGTAAATCAGAAACAAATACCATATGATCTCATTTATATATGAAATCTTAAAAAAAAAAAACTCATAGGAACAGAGAACAGATTGTTAGTTTCCAGATTTTTTTTGGGGGGGTGGGGTATTGGGAAATGGGTGAAGATGGTCAAAAGGTACAAATTTCCAGTCATGATATAAATAAGTTCTAGAGATATAATGTACAGCAGAATAACTATAGTTAACAATACTATATCATATATTTGAAAGTTGCTAAGATTAGATTTTATTTAAAATTTTTTTTTTTTAAGATTTTATTTATTTGCGAGAGAGAGAATGAGAGACAGAGAGCATGAGAGGGAGGGGGGTCAGAGGGAGAAGCAGACTCCCTGCCGAGCAGGGAGCCCGATGCGGGACTTGATCCGGGGACTCCGGGATCGTGACCTGAGCCGAAGGCAGTTGCTTAACCAACTGAGCCACCCAGGCGCCCCTAGAATAGATTTTAAATTGGTCTCATCACAAGAAAAAATTGTAACTATGTGAAGTGATGGATGTGTTAACCAAACTTGTTGCAGTAATCATTTTGTAAAACATATATCAAATCATTATGTTATACCTTAAAGTTATATAATGTTATATGGCAATTATATATCAATAAAGCTGGAAACAAAATTAGGGTAATAGTAAAAGACAGGGATGTTGGAGGATGAAACCAGACCTTAATTGAATTAGCATGTTGTAAAGAACGGCAAAATGACATTTATTATTACTATTGTTATCATTACTCCTATATTTTCTATTACTCTGGAAGAACCTGATTTGAATGGTATAAATCATTCACATAAAGTCTCATGATGCTTTGTATAGACTAGAAGGCAAACCAGTAGAAAGTTGTAGAAAATCTCTAAAAACAATTTATTTCACTTGTTATAGCAATGGAACTGACTGAGCTTATAAAGCTTACAGCCCTTGACTTATGTAATTGGGTAGCTATAATCATTCCTACTGATCTGTGGAGAAAGAGTAACGAATGGGATTTGGTAGGTTTTACAGGAACACATGCAAGGAGGAAGTAAAAAGGTATTTTTAAATCTTAAAACTTTCCATTCAGAAAGGGAGGGCTACACAAAGCTAAAGCAATACAAAAGGCAGCTCTATCTTCCCTTTACAAAATATGTGCCTGGAGGAAAAGCACATCCCTGAAATTTAAGAGTTGGTCGCAGCTTAAGCAGTATTAGACTGTGTTAGAAGTCTAGCAGGTAGTTTGCTCAAGGACATTTTGGCATTCCTCTCATGATTTTCACAGGCTTCTAAGTACTCTTGAGAAATCAAAGTTATGTTCAGTACTTAATGTTCGTAGTTGACTCTGTAAAAGGTAAAGGGAAACCATTAGACCGATTCCCCTTCCTTACAGTTTTACAACATTCTCTCTTGAAGAGTGGTGATACCGGGCGCCTGGGTGGCTCAGATGGTTAAGTGACTGCCTTTGGCTCAGGTCATGATCTCAGGGTCCTGGGATCGAGTCCCGCATCGGGCTCCCTGCTCGGCAGGGAGCCTGCTTCTCCCTCTGCCTCTCTCTCTCTCTCTGTCTCTCATGAATAAATAAATAAAATCTTTAAAAAAAAAAAAGAGTGGTGATACTATGCAACGTGTACTATTGCCTTAATTTCGGTAAATGAATTTCCAGAAGGTGGAGACCTCTTTCATCTTCAGCCTTCCTCACTTTTCAGTTCATTTTCACACGTTGCCTTACTTTGTAACAGCATCTGCCATGCTCCTTTCTGAAATTTTTAGGGCCAGAAGTAATTAAGAGTAACTTGGATCTGCTCTAGAAATGGCCTAGAGAAATTAAGCATCAACCTCCAGCATCAGCTGGTTTTTGGCTGCCCTCACAATGTGCCAGAAATGAAAATCCGGACTAGATCCTAGTGTCCAAACTCTCATTATAGAATGTTCTTTTTCATTCAGATGTTTTGAGTACCTATCTGCCCATAGGTTTGGCCTTCTCTAATTATTTGTTCCCCATTTCAGTATATAGAATAAAATCTTATTCCTACAATGTTTTACAATATATTTTATTTGTCACAGGGGGGTGGTTAGTAGGGAAGTAGAAAGCTAATAAATAAGACTCAGTAATGATAAAATTTTGGGGGGGAGGAAACCTAGCAGAAATCAAAACGCAAGTGTGCCTGCCGAGCTATCAGAGTTCCTGAAGAGAGGAGGAGGGATGCTTTGCTGTCAGGACCAGGAACAGCACAGGTGTCCCGGTCGGGAGGGCAGTCGGTATAGGGAGAGGGGATGGGGTGCCAAAGGAGTGGTATACGTTGCTTGAGAAACAGAGTAAATGGGAAAAGTCTATGAAAGACGAAAATAATTTCTCCATGCCAGCCAGAGACGCTGAAAAGATTTAGCAGACTTGCCTTTAGGCTCTCTTCCAAATACCTATGGAACTGCTACCAAGTAACTTAAGCAACCAAGCAGAAGCTTTTCTGTCCCTCTGCTTGACAGTACCCTGACCGTCATGGCGGGGTTAAGTCCTAGCTCTAATCACTCTGTGGTGTTCAGAAGCCATGTACCAAATAGATCTCAATTGAGTCGTTCTAGAGAGGACATTTTATTCTATTTTAGTTTTATTATTACGTTATGTTAATCACCATACATTACATCATTAGTTTTCGATGTAGTGTTCCATGATTCATTGTTTGCATATAACACCCAGTGCTCCGTGAAAGGACATTTTAAACAAAAAGCACGATCGACACATTCCTATAAAAATAATCCAATTTGTCCTTGTTTAATTAGGAAATAGGGTTAGAAATAAGAGAAAATAAAAGTCATCCCGAGGTGAGTAATGGCTTCAGGTAAAGAATACTGTGCATTGGAGACAAGTGGAGACAGATCGTGAGACCTCATGACTTCCTCAGGACCCACCTGTTTTATCGCAACCAATCTATGCTCAGAGGTGTGTTTTGTCAAACAGTTAAAATTGCAAACAGCAACATTTTACATGATATGATTTTGGGGGGCTTTTTTTTTTTAACACTGTGGATTTCTTATACTTCTCAGCTCATAGGTAATTTTTAAATCAAGCTGTTTTTATTATTGAATGGTAATTTCTGCCTTTTATTTAAAAATATGTATCAAATTAGGAGTTGAATTTCATGATAAATGCTCCCTTAGATGACTCAGATGTTACTTATTATTAAAGTTACAAAGCGGTCAGGGGAGATTAGGTTGCTGAGAAACGCAAGTGGTTTAATACATTCTTGTATCAAACTAAAAATTTGTCTAAGGGACCCTTTGAACAAGATGAAGCTCTTTGGGAGGCTGGTGTGTAAGTTTGTGTTTAAAAAGTGAATAAAACGCAAAAATAAAATCCAGTGATCTCAGGGCTTAACTACATTCATAATTAATGTTCTCACTCTTGCAATGAAGGTCTAAAATATATTTAAAAATGCATGTGTGACCCTAGTTTATACATATTTCAATGTTTCAAGAGCAATCTCTTTTAACCTACACTCAGTTTTTTAAATGTGGAGATAAATGTGTTGGGGAGGAGCTGGGCAGAGAAAGACAAATGTAAATTTGTTTCAGAATATTTTATTTTCACTATGACTGTGTCATATTTCAAAGGGAATTACATCAATATGTTTATTCTGTTACTTAGGAACCACAATTAATTTCCCTAAAATGTAATTTTTCTTTGTAATACATTTTCCAGTACATTGCCTTTTAATCTCAAAAATACATTTTATTTGTAAATCAAAATGGTGACAGAGTTTGCTTTTCTTTCGTCGTGATGGCTCAGAACGTGCAAATTACCTGATGGGTCTGGCAACAAAGAGACAAAGAGGTAAATAGGATCCAAGTTACATTTTCGCAAGTTTGCTTTCCTGATGTGTATTCTGATGCTTCTCGTTGTAAGTCCACTTTATGGCTGTCGAGGGGTGGCCATTTCCAGTGGGTGGTCATTTATGAAAGTACATTGTTTTGTGACAGGACAGTGCTTGCTAGAAAGGAGTCAGTAGGTGGAGAGATAGTTGCATGCATTGGTCTGTTTACAGTTTTCAGTGGAAAAAAATTGTGTGGGCAGCTGTTTAATCTGCACTAGGAAATGTAGAGTAATTAGAGGTTTAATAAAATGTTCATTGATGGTAATTGTGAGTGTGAAGGAAGTCAGGAAAGCCTCAAGTTATATCTTTTTAAATTTATTTGTATTATTATTTTACAACTGTTAATATGTATCTTTAGGTCACTGGCAGAAGGAGGACTCTTACAAGGATCAGAAGAGAGTATCTGACAGGGGGAATGTATTTTACACTCAGCAGTAGCAATTCTACTTTGAGTTCTGTGGAGAAAAATGTTTAGATATTGATCCAACTGACCAGCTAGCTTGTATTTTTCAGGAGAGAGTAAAAGAGAATTCAACTTTTGACTGTGGTGGGTAAAATGCCGTTATTCGGAACAAGTTGTTATTATTATTATTATTTTTAATAGTGGATTCATTTAAGTAAAAAACAACCCTCATGAAATCTCTTTATTCTGCATGTAGAATTAGTCATCGTGTTTTACCTTTTGAGGAACTGTGGCACTAGGGATCCACACATAGATTCTATTCAGCTTTGCTCATGTTTTATCAACTCTGGGACCTTTATAGGATAAAACCTATAGAGATAATGTGGGTCGCACGCTAAAAATCAAGTTTTCCCTCAAAGCACACAGCATGTTCCCATCTTCTACTCTTGGGCATTTCCTTTTCAGAACAGGTCCCCTAATGGATATTAGACCAAAAGTCAAAAATATAGTGTCTCTTTTCAAATCTTTCATTACAGAGACAAAGAGAGTTTGCTAATTTCCCTCCTTTTATTCTCACTTAAACATTAATATTAACTGAATCCCTGACAATCAGCACTCAGTCAAATAAACAAATAAATCAACAACGTAACTATTTGTAAGATAAATGTGATCTAAATTGTCACTGAGAAAGGCCAAAGCTGAATTCATTTTATGCAGACCTCAAGCAACTCAATTTCTAAAGGATGATTTTAATGGTGGCCTTCACTAAAATGCATATTTTAACAAGGCATATTTACAGTACATAATAAATGTTTAAATTAGATTAATTAGTATGTATGGTTGAGGCTTTCTTACTGTTTAGAATTATTTGCCTTGCTAAAGTAGTAAATCTAGATGAGCAGAGCACTCAAATGATTCCAATAAAAACACTTGGCATTTGTCTAGCGCATTATATTTTCTAAGTACTTTATAATTACAGTATTAATTAGTTACGTGACACAGTGATCTTGTGAAGAGGTCTGCATCATTATCCCCTTTCACAAATGAGGAAACTTTAAATGCAAAGGACACAGTAATTCACATAGCAAGTAAATAAGGTTAAGACTGAAAAACCTTTTGCATGACTAGTACATGCCTGAAGCTACATTTTACTAAGGATAATTTATTTTGATGTCATATTCTCTTTGCTCAAGAGGTAAATGTTGCATCCCAAATATACATTTTCAGAAAGCTAGAAGACTAAGAATAGAAGAGAAGGAGTTCTTCGGTTTCATTGCACTTTGTATCCCAAAGTAAACTTTCATCGATCCTTGAGTCTGAGTTGTTTCCCAAATTTCTTTTTTGGATAGTTTGTTGTCAGCTCATAGAAATGCAACTGATTTTTGTAAGTTGATTTTGAACACTGCAAATTTAATGAACTTGTTTATTAGTTCTAATGCTTTTTTTTTTTTTTTTGCACATGGAATTTTTAGGGTTCTTTTTTTTTTTTTAAGATTTTTTATTTATTTATTTGAGACAGAGAGAATGAGAGAGAGAGAGCACATGAGAGGGGGGAGGGTCAGAGGGAGAAGCAGACTCCCTGCCGAGCAGGGAGCCCGATGTGGGACTCGATCCAGGGACTCCAGGATCACGACCTGAGCCGAAAGCAGTCGCTTAACCAACTGAGCCACCCAGGCGCCCCTTTAGGGTTCTTTTTATATGTAAGATCATGTCATCTGCAAACAGACCACTTTGCTTCTTCCTTTCCAATTTGGATACCTTTTATTTCTTCTTGCCTAATTCTTATCCCATACCCTATAAAATTAACTAAACATGAATCGTAGACTTAAATATAAGAGATAAAACTATAAAACTTCCAGAAGAAAACATGCAATAAAATTGTTGTGACTTGAATTAGGCTAAAATCTCTTACATAGGGTAAAAAAGGCACAAGCCATAAAAGAAAAAAATGTGAGTTGGACTTGATCAAAACAAAAAATTTTGCTTTTTGAAAGCCACCACCAATAAGAAAATACAAGGCAAGTCACAGACCTGACGAATGTGTTTCCACAATACATTTCTGATCAAGGATTAGCATGTTTAATATAGAAAAACTTTACAGCTCACTAATTAGAAAATAAAAGCTATATTTAAAAATGGGCAAAAAATTTGAACAGATACGTTTATAATAAAAGATATACCAATGGAAAATAGGGAAATGCAAATTAAAACCACAGTAATGTAACACTCATGCCCTCTAGAATGGCTCAGTTTTTTTTTTTTTTTTTTTTAAGACATGCCAAAAACTAGCGACGATGTAGAAGAACAGGGTATCTCACATGTTGCTAAAGAGGAAGCCAGCAGCTTGGAGAACTAGAACTAAACATACAATTAACTACGATCCTGAAACCTTGTTCCAGAGAAAAACTAAAACTCTTGTCCACACAAGAAGCTATATGTGAATGTTCCTAGGACTTTTATTTATAATTGACCAAAACCGCAAACAAGCTAAATGCCTATCAGGATAAACAAACTGTGGCACATTCATGCCATGGAATAACTCATCAGTGAAATGGAATGAAATGCATGCAACATCATAACAGAATCTTGTAAAAATTTTTTGTTAAATGTAAAGAACCAGACATAAAAATCTATATACTGCTGGGATCTATTTATGTGGCTTTCTGGAAAAGGCAATACTGTAGGAACAGGAAACATATCAGTGGTTCCCTAGGGGAAGGAAACAACTGAAAAGCGGCACAAGGGAATTTTGGGGTGTTGGAAATGTTCTATATCTTGACTGTGGGCATGATGACACAATTGTATATATCTGTCAAAACTCATTAAACTTTATGCTTAATAAGAGTGATTTTTATTGCATGTAAATTGTATCTCAATCAACCTGACTTAAAAATGAATTTAAAGGCAGATGAAAGGGGACTTAAGGAGTTGGGTTAGAGCAGTAAATTATAGCTAAAAATAATATGGCACTCTATATAGCTATCAAAAAGAACAAAGTAATTTGTGTGTACATTTTTGAAGAATTTACTTAAGTGTATCATTAAGTTAATGAAAAACAAGGTGCATACCAAGAATGGATTATGAAGAAATAAAAAATCTGAAGAGACCTAAAAACTAGTAAAAGACTGAATCAGGCATCATAAAACTTCCAACAAAGAAAGTCCAGGACTAGATGGTTTCACTGATGTATTCTATCAAACATTTAATGAGGAGTTAACATCAATCCTCCTTAAATTCTTCCAAAAAATTGAAGAGAAGGAAAGACAAACTCCTTCTATGAGGTCAGTGTTACTCTGATACAAGGCCAGACAAAGAAACTATTGGAAAAGAAAATTAAAGACCAATATCTTTGATGAATACGCAAAAAACCTCAACAAAATCTTATCAATTGATATTCAGTAGTATATTAAATGTATTATTCACTATGACCAAGTAGAATTTATTCCTGCAGTGCAAAACGGTTCAACATATAGAAATCAACCAATGTAATACACCACGTTAACAGAATGAAGACAAAAACATAATATGATCATCTCTATTGATGCAGAAAAAACATTTGACAAAATACAATGTCCTTTTATGATAAAACACTCAACAAAAAAGAAATAGAAGGAAATGACATCAATTTAGTAAAAGTCATATATGAAAAGTCCGCAACTAACATCATACTCAATGGTAAAAGACAAAACTTTACCACTAAGGTCAGGAACAAGGCAAGGATGCTCACTTTCATCACTTCTATTAACATAATACTAGAAATCTGAACCAGAGAAGTGAGGCAAGAAAAGAAATAAAAGGCATCCAAATCGGAAAGGAAGTAAAATTGTCTTTGTTCACAGATATTAGAATACACTAAAGATTACACACACACACACACACACACAACTGTTGGAAGTAAGAAACAAATTCAGTTAAGTTGCAGGATACAAATCAACACATAAAAATCAGTTGCATTTCTGTATCCTAACAATAAACAATTTGAAAAGGAAATTAAGAAAAAAATTTACCTTTAATAGCACTGGAAATGATCAAATACTTAGGAATAAACTTAATCAAGGAGACTAAAGATTTGTGTATTGAAAACTACAAAATATACTGCTGAAATAAATAAACACACAAATAAATGGGAAGATATTCCATGTTCATGGTTCAGAGGATTTAATACTGTTAAGATGTCAACATTATCCAAAATGATCTACAGATTTGATGCAACCTCTATAAAAATTCCAATGGCATTTTTTTGCAGAAATAGAATAATCCATTCTAATACTTATATAGAATCTCAAGGGGTCCTGACTAGCCAAAATAATCTTGAAAAGAACAAAGTTGGAGGTCTCAAACTTCCTGAATACAAAACTTATTACTAAGCTATCATAGTCAAAAACAGTATGGTATTCACATAAAGATAGACATATAGACCAATGGAATAAAATTTCAAGCCCAGAAATAAACTTTTGCATATATGGTCAAATTATTTTTTACAAGGTTGCCAAGACCACTCAATAGGAAGAGGATGATCTTTTTAACAAACGACACCGGGAAAACAGGATATCCACATACCAAAGAATGAAGTTGGATTTTTACCTTACACTACCTGCAAAATTTAACTCAAAATGAATCAAAGACTTAAATGTAAGAGCTAAAACTATAAAACCCAGAATAAAACCTGCGGAAAAGCTTCACAATATTGGATTTCTTGGGCATTATACCAAAAGCACAAGTTACAAAAGTAAATATAGATAAATTGGACACCAAAATTTAAAAAAATTCATCAAAAGACATAACCAACAGAGCAAAAGGCAGCCTATGAGGTGGGAAAAGTATTTGCAAATCATATACTTAAAAAGCAATTAATATTCACAATATATAGAGAACTAATAAAACTCAACAACAAAAAAACTCAATTAAAAAATGGGCAAAGGACTTGCATAGATATTTCTCCAAAGAAAATATACAAGTAGCTAGAAAGTGCATGAAAAGATGCTCAGTATTACTAATCATTACGGAAATGCAAACCAAAACCGCAATGAGATCCCACCTCATACCCAGTAGGATAGATGCTATCAAAAAACAAAACAAAACAGAAAGTAACAAGTTTTGGTGAAGATGTGGATATTTGGGAATGATTGTGCACTGTTGGTGTGAATGTAAAATGGTGCAGCCACAGTGGAAAACAATAAGGCTGTTCCTCAAAAAATTAAGAATAGAATTTACCATACGATCCAGCAATTTCACTTCTAGCTATATACCCAAAGGAATTGAAAGTGGGATGTGAAAGAGATATTTGTACTGTTCATAGCAGCATTATTCAAAATAACCAAAAGATGGAAGCAGCCCAGCTGTCCATTGATGGATAAATGGACAAATAAAATCTGTATATACATACACTAGAATATTATTCAGCCATAAAAAGGAAGGAAATTCTGACATATGCTACACTACACCTGAACCCCGAGGACATTATGCTAAGTGAAATAAGCCAGACACAGAAAGACAAATGCTATATGACTCCCCATGTATGAGGTACCTAGTCAAATTCATACAGATAGAAAGTAAAATGGTGGTTGCCAGGGTCTGGAGGAAGGGAGGAATAAGAAATTGTTTAATAAGCAGAGAGTTTCAGTTTTGCAAGATGAAAACAGTTCTGGAGATTGCCTGCCCAACAATATGAATGTATTCAACAGCACTGAACTTTACAGTTAAAAATGGTTAAGATGGTAAATTTTATGTTATGTGATTTAACCACAACTTAAAAAGTATTTAAAAGGTGAAAAATAAAAGCAAAGTGCAGAATAACAGCTATTTGTATACACCATTTATACAAATAAATTAACTATAATTTAAAAATTGAATTAGGGCAGGATACACCTGGGTGGCTCAGTTGGTTGAGCATCAGACTCTTGATCTTGGCTCAGGTCTTGATCTCATGGTCATGAGTTTGAGCCCTGGGTTGGGCTCATGCTGGGCATGGAGCCTACTTTAAAAAAAATGAATTAGGGCTGGAGAAAGAATGAGAGAAAAATAGAATAATTAATTTTGTGTTTTGTTTTTACCTTTGGTGTGTTTTGGAATTTTGTCCATGAGTATATATTACCTCTACTTTGATAAAAACACTTAGAAATGTAGATTGATATAGATGGATAGGTAGACAGATGGACTGACATCAGATAGAGAAATAGATGGATAGATGCATATATAATTGGGAGGGACATATGAAATTGCTATTTGATCAATTTGACCCACAAAAAAAGGGCAACCTCATACAATTCAGTAAAATATGGAAATTAGCAAAAGAAAACAAAAGTGGCTTAATGTTTAAAATCCTTTCCAGTTTTGATTTTATGAATCCAAAAAAGATAGCTTAAGATATGTCTCAATTTAGTGTTAAAAAGTTAGAAGTCTATTCAGTTTTTGATATTATAGCCCAAATTGCTTCATTTGCAATTCTGGTTGCAAGTATTGGTTTTTGTGGAGCGTTTTAGCTCATCGAATTTCTAAGATTAGAATTTAGGCCTTACTGCATAGTTTATTTACAGCACATTTATTGAGACTTAAACAATACAGACATATGTAGCATCTTAAAGAATATTTCTAGACAAGTCAACTTTGTTGATTATCATAGAGTGTTTTCCACATACTAAATATATCAAGAGAGATAATTTGAATGTTATAGAAGTAGACTTGCCCTTTTTGGATCCACATCATTTTAAAAGAGGCAGAGCAGAAAAACCATGACTGTGAATTGGGAAGAAGCTTAGAGTGTTTGGTTCAAAAATCATTCTTTGCCCGTCATGGAGCTCATGTTCCTTAGGGAGATAATGTATAGTAATAGTTGAAGCATATAATAAACATCCTTTCTTACTAATGTATTACATTTTATTAGCTAGATCAATATTGCTGTAATTTCCACCCATTAGCATCTCATTGCTGTAAAGTACATAAAAATATTTACATTAACACTGATCAAAATTGCAACAGCGTATATTAAAATATGAATGACATATAATCAGAATTTTCTGTTTCTACTGCCTCCAGTTATTTGTGACCCCAGATATGAAGTTCAAGTTTATACTTAATAGCACAATTATGTAAATCTGTAATTCTAACACTGAATTACAGCTGGTAATGATCAATAATTATATTTATGTATGATGTGAAGTTAATACTGCCACCATAGATTAACGTAAACAACAAAATTATTTCTGCAGTCGAGAGCTAACAAATCATCATAAACAAAGAGAACTAAAACAATCTCTTCAGAGCCTAATTTCTCCAGCAGAGTAAACAGATTTTTCATTCCCAATGAATGTAAAGCCCCCAATTAGAGAGAACACAACTCTACCAAAATATCATGATGGCTGAGTGTTTCACTATACTCTTTGATTCTTATTTCAGTCTTCAGAAAAGGGACAATAACTCTGAGATATCTGATAAAGCTTTGTTGAGAAGAGCACTGGAAGAGGTGAAAGGCAGAGAAAGGCAGAAATTCCAAAAAAATACAACAAGCATTAAAAAAAAACCCAATTTGGAGAATATACACATATTTCTATACATTATAGAGTTCAGTCTTTCCAAAAAAAAAAAAAAAAAAGTTTTGTAAACACATCAGAAAATTGTGCAGTTATTTTTTTGTCTGACCCCTTTTTTTTTTTAAGAGAGAGAAAGAGAGAGAGAGAGGCACTAGTAGGGGAGGGACAAAGGGAGAGGGAGAGAACCTTAAGCATGAGCCCAACGTGGGCTCCTGAGATCATGACCTGAGTTGAAGTCGAGTCAGACGCTCAACTGACTGAGCCATCCAGGTGCCCCAGTCTGATCCTTTCTTGAATTATAACCACATTTGGAAGAAACAAATGCTTGAAATGTTCCATATAAAAAAGACTGTAAGTTTCAATAATTATGAATTTCTGAATCTGGGAGAAGACACAGGAATCATGCTACACGTATTTGCATTGCCTAGTGCTGTGTAAATAGTGTGCACTTGATCAACACACAGGGTATAGGTCGAAGAGCCATACTGAAATACAATGAAAGTAAGTGAAGAACAGTTGCAATACTGCAAAACAATTATACTCCTTGCTAAGACTAAAATCAATGTCTTATTTCCTATTTCATTACTAAGGTTAAAAGAGGAGGGATTGCCTGTAGGAGGATAGGTATTTTACATCTGTTTTATTTATTCATCAATCACTTATTTTTAGCTAATGTTTATATATTGTTTCCTAAGGGCCAGGAAATGTTCTAGGCAGTTTGTATATAAGAACTTATTATTTCTCACAATCACTCTGTGAAGTAGGTACTACCAGTATCTCCATTTTACAGATGAGAAAACTGAGGCACGAGGGCATGTAAGCTCATACAGTTAATGAGTGGAGGAGGTAGGATTTACATATGTTTTGCCTGAAACGGAAAATCATGTTCTTTGCCTCACACCACAGTGCAAAATCCAAATTATTACTATGTAGTGGAACTCTATTAAAATACTGAAAAATAAAACAAGATGAAAGCAGAGAGCGAGACAAACCATAAGAGACTCTTAATCATAGGAAACTGAGGGTTGCTGGCAGGGAGTGGGGAGGGGGAATGGGGTAACTGGGTGATGGACATTAAGAAAGGCACGTGATGTGATGAGTACTGGGTGTTATATAAGACTGATAAATTACTGAACTCTACCTCTGAAACTAATAATATATGTTAATTAATTGAATTCAAATTAAAAAAAGGGAAAAAATAAAGCAGTTACTGGAAAAAAATATCAATAATCTTTTGTAAACCTCACACTAATGACCTAGTATCTTTTCTTTTTATTATTAATTTCCACTAAAACCAGTCTCATTCCAACAAGAGGTAATGTTTATCCATGGATACATAAATTCCATGAAAAGAGCAGTCCCCTCTAAAGAGATGCATTTATGTCTAAGAACTGTTTAACAAACAAAATCAAGAATATATTAAAAAAAGATAAGACTAACATTTGAGGGAAGAGACAAATGGAAACTAAGATTGCTGATTTGGAATTTTACTAAGAAAAAAAAATACAATTTTTAGCTTCTTAATTTCGGCCAAGCTAGATTATTAAACACCACTCCACTGCACTCCACTTCAGGATTTCTCGTTTTCTGTGCTATTGACACTTTGGGGTCAAATAGTACTTTGTTTTGGAGGCCGTCCTGTGCATTGTAAGATGTATGACATGTCTCTGGTTTGTTCCCACTAGATATTAGTAGCACCTCCCCACTCAGTGGTAACCACCAAAATGTCCCTGGGGAGCTAAACCAACCCAAGTTGAGAACCACTGAATCCTAGACAAACCCTAACAACTGCATATGGTAAAATGAATTTTTAATAAATGCTTTTCAATAACCTAGAACACGTATTCAATAAAAGTCAAATATTATCTCTATCCTCAATCTACCTCAGACATGTCACATCTTTTTTTTTTTTTAAGTAACACTACTTTTTTTTATTTATTTATTTTTATTCATGAGAGACAGAGCGAGAGAGAAAGGCAGAGGGAGAAGCAGGCTCCCAAGGAGCAGGGAGCCCGATGCGGGACTCGATCCCAGGACCCTGAGATCATGACCTGAGCCAAAGGCAGACGCTTAACCATCTGAGCCACCCAGGCGCCCAGACATGTCACATCTTGATACTATCAAGAATGAGTCTGGGAAATGAGAACTGACAACAAGAATTAGTCATTTCCATGTAACAACTTCTCATGGTGATGTTACCAGTGATGAGTGGCCTCCCTGTCTTTTACGGATTCTAATCTCTGACATAGCTTATTTTTCACTATATTGACTATATTGACAATATGAATAGACATCTGGAAAGAGAGAGTTTCTATTCCTCCTAACTCATCGACACAACTACTTTATATATCCAAAGATTGACTATTTCTAAGATAATAAGTTAAAGCTTTGCTTATGAATGTATTTCTGTTCTTAATTTAAATAAAGTTCTAGTGTCTTTTAAAGGTTCCCATAACAAAATAACTCCATTCACTTTCACACTATAGAAACTTTTCTTGGATTGGTAGTAAGGAATTATTGGCTGATGGGCCAATTTTCCCTGAAAAATCCTAGGCACTATTATAGCAAGGGGGAAAAAAAAAAGCAGAGTAATTCTACCCCTCTTGCAGAAGTTCCTTGTGACATGGTGTTCTCCTCACACTGTAAATTTTCACCCAGTAATATGGGATGATAGACTTATAGTTCTTACCGGTCCCTGTGGGACTTCTCAAGCAGCTTAACCAAGGATAAGCTGGTTTAGTCTCCCTTTTCTGTACAAAAATGTTTCCAAGACCATACATTTATGTGAAATTTATTACTTTGAAGAAAAAATACATATAAAATTTGTTATATGCTAGTCACTGGCCTTTGAGAGTCAAAAAATTAGCTAATTCAACTCTCACAGTGCTAGGAGGTTGGCAACTATTTTAATAATGACCTTGACCTCAAAAACAAAGAAACTGTGGCACAGAGGGTTTAAATAACTTGCCCAAGATCCACAGCTAATGAGTAGCAGAAGCAGGATTTAGACATAGGTGGTGTGGTTCCAGAGCAGGCACTCTCAGCTCTTGGCCACACTCCAGAATGTTTTGTATCATTTTTTAAAAGAGCCCATTTCTTTTCTAACTTGAAAATACCTCTACATTTATGCAAAGGAAAATTTGCTATTCTTAATATTTTTATTAATACAAAGATTTCCATTTATCAGATAGCTGAGATTTTTGAGACAAAGCTCTAATCCTAAATTCGCAAAATGGAGACTGTGAGCTAGATTTGCCCAGAGGGGTGTGTGTATGTGCGTGTGTGTGTGTGTGCGTGTGTGTCTGTGTGTGTATGTATGTATTGGACCAAATAAAGTTGTTATTATTACATTATTTGCCAACGTTTAAAGCTATGGGAAATTTCTCAGAAAAATATGGATATTGGGTTTTCTTGAAATAATTGGAAGATAAGAAAATAACAGATTTAGCTTTCCTATATGGCAACAATCTGTCACAGCTATGCAGCTGTCCTTTTTATATGGGACAAGCAAGCCCCAGCACTCTCTGTTATCTTACATCTTGCCAGTCTCACTCATTATGTTTCTTGATGATCTCTGTGGAACTTTAAGACCCCTGCTCTCGTCTCTGGAAAAACTGAAAAGAAGCAAGACAGAGCTTAGTTCTCAGAGGACATAGGGCCCGGGGAGGTATCATTTCTAGAATTTGAGAATAAGGTGAGATAATAAGCTTAGAAAAATGTTCAGAGATCAATGATTAAATCTGGGTTACAGATTACAATATTGTGATACTGTGTTATTAAGAAAACCCTAAATTCACCTGAGTACATTGTAAAGATCTTATTGGCTTTATTCAACAATTCCTGAATGGGCAGCATCCAATCTAGCAGATAGAAAGGAGCTCCAAGGAGTTGTACATAATGGAAGACTTTTACAGGCAGAAGGGAGTGGGAACAAGGAAGTTGCTCTAGTAAACTTAGTTGTGGCAGGGTCACTTACCTTTAGGGGACTGCAGGGGTCTATCAGGCAGATGACTTCACTAATGCTGATCAGGTAATTCCTGACTGACTAGTTTAACATTCTATTTGTGGGAGAGCTGGAAGTGTAATTAAGTCAAGTCTCAGGACCGTAATGTGGGGCTTAGTGTTAATGACTCCATTCTGGGCCTGTTGTCTTGTTTTAAACATGGTTTGTAAAAATATATGTTTGGTCATTTCAGGTGACCAAAAAATACTTCTTATATGTTCAGTCCTTGTCCACAGCTCCTGGCTCACAGCTCCCCAAACCCTTGGAATCTCCTGAGCAATAAGGGCAATGGAAACATCTTTCTTTCTTTTTTTTTTTTTTAAAGATTTTATTTATTTATTTGACAGAGGGAGAGAGAGCACAAGTAGGCAGAGAGGCAGGCAGAGGGAGAGGGAGAAGCAGACTCTCCACTGAGCAGGGAGCCCGACGTGGGGCTCGATCCCAGGACTCTGAGATCATGACCTGAGCCGAAAGCAGCCGCTTAACCGACTGAGCCACCCAGGAGCCCCGGAAACATCTTTTGTTATAGTATTTAGTTCCTGAAAATGCTTCAGGGCCACAAGGGTGAAAAGGGTAGGCTGTCATTCTTAACAAGTCCCTTTCCACCACAACGGGGTTTGTGTTAATGAAGTAACTTTTGGAAAGCACCTGAGCTGGTTGCCAGTGAAACTAATCGCCGATGGAGGGGTGGAAGTTTCTGTCCCACCCCCTCATTTACAGGAAAGGAAGAGGGCGAAAGGTTGAATCATCACCAATGGCCAATGATTTAATCAATCATGCTCCTTTAATGGTCTCCATAACAACCCACAAGGAGATGGTTCAGAGTGCTTCCAAGTTGGTGGAGGTCCTGGAGAGGGCATGGAAGCTCCCTGTGCTTTCCTTATACTTCACCCTATACTTCTCTTCTATCTGGCTATAGCTGAGTTATATCCTTTTATCACAAACCAGTGATCAAGTAAGTAATTAGGTTTCCTGGGTTCTGTGAGCTTCTCTAGCAAATTAATCAAACCGAAGGAAGGGGTTGTGGGAAACCTGTGATTTATAGCCAGTTGGTCAGAAACATAGGTAAGAATGTGGGCTTGAGACTGCCATCTGAAATGGGTGGAGGTGAGGCGGAGCTGGGAAGAGTCTCGGAAGGTTGTGGAGGAGAGCAGTTTTGTGGGCCTAAGCCCTCACCCTATGGAATATGATGCTGTCACTAGGTAGACAGTGTCTGAATTGAGTTAAATTGTAAGACTCTCAGCTGGTGTTGAGAACTGTTTGTTGGTGTGGGAAATCCTTAACGCCCCCCCACCCCACCATGGAAATTGGGTTCCAGAACCCTATTAAATAGAAAAACCAGTAAGTCTGACCATGTACAATTACCATGCCATTACCCTAGAGTAGGCACTGTATCTTCCCCTTGATAAGAAATAGGAATTAAATTAGCAAGTGTGGCATCATTGATTGTTAAGTTGGCCCAGATGTGCAGAATGGAGGTTTGTAGAAGGCTCTAATTTTGTTTTTCCACTATTGAACTTGCAAAATGTGCACTCTTTTGATGAAATTATCAGTGTATTTCTCACCTTTGTATATTACCTGAGCTTCATTTTTGTCGAAGAATTATATAGAAATATAAGTATTATGTGATTTTCTTGTAAACATATATTAGAACTTATTCTCTGAATTCCATGAAAGGTGAAAATATTTAATTCACTAAATAGGAGAGGAGAAGGCTATTAAAAATGTCTTTAACTTCACTTAGCTAGACACTGAAATTTCACAAAACTCAACAGTGGTTAAATAGTTTAATTTGGAATGGTGGGCAATTAAGGGAAGCAGCTGATAGCTGGGAGATTGTAAATTATCTGCAAGTGGCCGTAAGTGGTTATGTGACAAAATCTTCGTAGAACAGTTAGTGAAATGCTTTAAACCTGAATCCAAGGGCACTTGAATATATATAAAAAGTGATAATTAAGGATGAAAGGACCTGTCAGTAAAGGGGTGATTCTCTAATGACACATCTGTCTATTAGCATTGTCTCCCTGGAAAACCAGAAACTGGAAGACCTTTAGTATTACAGTGGTATCAGTTACTTCATGAATGCCATTTTTGAGGAAACATTTTTCAGTAACTTTAATGCATTACAGAAAAACTTAGAGTTGCATGGATGTACTCCCAGGTACTCAGCCTCAGAAATAGTTTATATGATGGAATTTTCATTGATGGTATTTACGAATCAAGACGAGGCATTGAGGAATGACAGGTAGGCCAAGCCTATTCTGCAAGCAGCAAATCAGTTTGAGAACTAGAGATTCAAATGTGTTTAGAGAGTAAAATCAACGTGTGCAGTAAGAGAAGATGAATCAAAGCAGAATGAATGAGGAGAAAGTATTTGCAGATTGCTGATTAAAGCCATCATCAATACCCGAATGAAGAAAGCTTTGTCATTAGTTTCCAATTGGCAGGACATTTATCCTTAATGATTGTATACTTTGTGGTGTCAGCCAACATATATTATATATTCTTAAATTATCTGTTTCATAAATTCTCTATAGCTTAAGGTGTGAATTTTGTTCCTGTTCACTCATCTTCCACTGGCCATTTTAAAGTACAAAATTAACAGATTTTTTTGTTTGTTTTTTTGGAAGGAATCAAAGAGAAACTTTCCTGGGTGAATCTGCCTGGTATCTGAAGACTCTATTCTGGTGCAAAGACATAGACAACCAGGTTAGTGGCATCCCAGATAAGGAGGTAAATAAAAAAATAGGACTGACTGGGTAGAGTTCCAGGGCCTGGGTGGGACAGAGAGAATAGTGGTTCCGAGATTGGAGGTCTTTGCCATGGCCCCAGATCAAGAAGATGATGAAAAAGTACTCCTCAAGTTGTATTTTAATAGTCAATATTTGAAAAAACTCCGAACGAAGTTAGGTGGTCCGAACCCAGGTCATCAATCTAAGGTCTACTGGGAGAGAGGAAGATTAGGCACTACATGTATTATCTATTGCTGCACAGCAAGCCAGCCCCAAATTCTGTGGCTTGAAACCATAACAATTTACTATCCATCATGAGTTTGGGCAATTTCTTGGCTGATTTTTCCTCTTGGTGTCTCATGTGATTACCTTTTACTAGAGAATCTGCTAAGCTGGATTATCCAAGATGACAGGTGGTGCACAGCATTAGCTAGGGAACCTCAGTTCTTCATGGACTGTTACCTTCCATGTGTCTAAATTGACTCCTTACCTGGCAGTCTCAGGGCAACATTGCCAGAGGTTAAAGGCTGAAGGGGCAGAGTATCTTGAGGCCCAGAGTCCATTACTTGTACAACTTTAATTTAGTCACATTTAATTAATTAATTAATTAATTAATTAATTAATGTAAGTCCTAAGACTGCCTCAAATTCAAAGGGTGGGGATATAGGCCCTATTTCCTTATGGGAGGAGTTGAAAAGGATCTGGACATGGAATAGGGGCATTGAATCAATGGTGGTCTTGAAAACCAGGGACCCAGGAAAATTTCTCTTGAGTTAGAGAATGAAGAAGTCAAGAATAATTTTCAAGGCAAAATGTGAGTGCCCATAGTAAATGTTGAAGTGTTACTCCTGTGCTTACTTACTAGTGTTTTGGGTATGTTTAAAGATATTTAGAGGACGTGAACACCTACAGAATGTGGCTTAAGCAGGGATTTCTCTGTGGTAGCATGGTAACTTAATTATATATTTATACATTTGGTTGGGACAATTATGTCTTCATGTCTTTCATTATAACAGTATAACAAAGTTTTAAATGTTTTGGCTACAAAATAACTTCTCATTCATACTGGGTTTTATGTCCTAAAGGTATTTGAATGGTGGTGTTTCCTACCATACACTGTTAATACACTTTTCATTGAAAAATGATACTGTAATAGCATTCTAAGGTGACAGATGGTAGCAACACTTGTGGTGAGCATAGCATCCCATACAGAGAAGTTGAATCACTATGTTGTGCACCTGAAACTAATGTAACATTGTGTGTCAACTATACTCAAAATTAAAAAAAAAATGCAGAAGGATTGTTTTCTCATGGTCAGAAGAAGACATTTATCTATGGGTCTCAGAACTTCAGGGAATTTTTTCTTCTATCTTGGAATTGTAGGTTATGTGATTTCTCTTTTCTAGTTGCTACTCAGTGGTACAGAAAGCAGAGGACCCAATATTACTCAGATGGTGACGTCAATAAAAGAATCTTAGGTCTAAGCCTTTCTCATTGTAAGCTTGTTTTAAGGACAGCTGTGTATAACCGCATGTATTGAGGAATGCCTGGTTTGTTATTTTGTGTTGTCCACAACCTATTAGGTTTATCCACACATTAATCATTAGATTATGTTATAATGATCCAATATCCTCAGTTACACAGAGCCCTGAATGTGTTTAACAAATAAAGTGATAATCTGAATTCACTCTTTAAATGTCTAGTGTAGTCATAGAGTGGTCTAGATATTTAACCCAATGAGATCTTGACTTATTTTAGTTTTAATCTTCATTTGACTTCCTAATCATGGCAGATAATAGATCTAAATTACCTTCTTTAAATTAGATGAGAAAGATATGATTAAATTGAACTTTCGACCAAAGTATCATTTGTCACTTACTCAAGAAACAGCATGAACGATGCCTATATTTCCACTCGTGTTAAATTCTAAGTTTCCCTCCACTGTGCAAAGGTGAGCTTTATTTCTTTTTTTGCATTTCTTGGAACAGCAAGTACACACCACTTCCCATATTTAGCATGCATTTATATCACATTTAGGTTTGACTGCGTATTACATTTCTCCTAAATAAGAGTAGGCTAAAATGATAATTTTTCTCTAGTGCTTAAAATAAGGCAGGCAGAACAGGGCTGATCTGGCAGCCCCCAAAGCTACTTCAGGTAACAAGTTCCTTTTAGATCATCTTTCTGTCATTCCTAAGGTGAGCCCATAGAACCCAGGGTGGTGAGTGGAAATCCAATTGTCATATGTATGTTCTAAAAAGCGGGAGAAGGGAAGAGGGGATAAAAGATAACTCCCTCTTTAAGTATGTAATACTTTACCTTACTGACTCAATCTTACTCAAATATATACACCTGCCAAGAAATCTGGGCAATGTAGTCTTTTAGCTGGGTACATGGAAACCCATCAATAATTAGGATTCTATTGTTAACAAAGAAGAAGAGGATGGATACTGAGAAGCAACCACCAGTTTTTTCCACAGTACTTAGTAAGAATTAATTGAATTGAATTGAATTGAATAGAGATCATAGAGATTTCTGATATGTGCTTTAAGAATCACTACTTGACAAGGTGTTGGAAATCACCTAACTTATTATTTGGTGCTTCATGCCATTTAAAGTATAACCTGAATTTAGATTACCAGAAGATGCTGTAACCTCTTAAAGTATGAATCTATTTATCTTCAATTTCTGTGCTGAAGGCAACAGCTGCATCTTACCAATGAACCCCCATCTGATAGAAACATGTGTCTGATTTCTATTTTAGTCTTGGCATAGTAACTGTGAAAGACTTTGGTTGGCACTTAGTTATATTGCTAATATGTCACCGACTATTATTGCTACTGAACCAGCTTTTCTGTCACATCCCTTATCATGTGGCATATCTATAACCCTCATAAGTAAGCTAGATTTCAATCTACTCTTTTATACAAATATACATCTTAATTCTGTCTCTAAACATGCACACTCCCACTGCCTTGTGCATTTCATATTTTGTCTTCTATTTTCACTTAAATTCTAATACCATTATTTAAAAATTGTCAAACACTCAAGAAAAACTGAAAAGAAGGAAATCAACTAGAAAATTATCCAGTTGGCAGCACTGTGTAAAAATGATAAAACTGTATATGTGTATTACTTTAAACACAAGAGATGATTATTTTGCTTGCTTTCTTTTGGTTTCTTAGAACATTAAATCTTAAAATTGGTATCTACTCAAAAATTTGTTCTATACTCCCTTTAGTAAAAGCATTGTCAATATCCTGAAATCAGAGTTTTAGGAGGTTTAAATTGTTTTTGTTTTTTTTAAACCAAATGTCCTTCACAATCTTCTGCTGTGTCTAAAATGCCACTGATACCATTTTGTATGTCCCTAATTTCAGGTATTTTATGTTTCAGTTAGGAGATTTCCATTTGATTCTCTTTAAAGGTTTAGTTTAGTGTTAAAATTTTTTGTTCATTTCCCTCCTTCTCATAAATATATTTATCATCATTATTTTATAACCTGTTAAATCTAATAATTAGGTGATCTGAGAACCTTTTTTTGTTGTTGTGGGTTCCCCCCCCTTTTGGTTTTTAGGCATGCAGATCTGTCTTTAGCATGCCAAGTAACTTTTGATTAAATGTCAGATAGTATACATAAAAATCATGGGGGCTGCAGATGATGCTATCTTCGGAGATTAGAGAGAGTTCACTGTTTTCTTTGGTAGACGAAAGGAACGAAAGTTGATCACCCAAATAAATGGAGACTGCTGCTTTGACGTGTGGCAGTGGTGATGTGGCTTGGCCTTCCCAGGTTCACCTTGGACCTCTAGAGTCTCCAGTTGGGTAGATGGGGAAGATTTAGGGGCCCCATTCTCTTGGCAGGTCTCATACTCTAATTTTTATTTCCTGAGGCTGGTGTACACCTCCATCTACTTTTCAGATATTGTACACTTTAGCTTTTAACCTTTCATCTGCACAGTCCCTGAATGTGGCCATTCCTTTGAGGTAAAACCCATTCATGCACTTGAACTTCCTTTCTGAATACATATCACAAGGTCTTTTGGTATTTCTTTTCCCCAGGAGGAACACTCTATTAGTCTAAACCTCCAATTCTCAGGCTCCTGGTCAAGCCTAGGATTGGCAAATGCCTCAGGTAAAAGCAGCAGCCAAGGTCAGCTTACGCTCTGGAGAGGCTCCCCTCTCTGGAGTTTTAGACCCTTCAGTCCTTGGTGCCTCAGCAGTTCTCTGGTGTCTTTGAACAGATGATTTGCATGTTTTATCACGTTTTCTCTGAATTGTTCTCTGCAAGAGTTTTGGACTGCCAAAAATTACTCCATTCCATCTGGTAGATTGATTGATTGATTGATTGATTTACTATTTGCTTACTTTATCTTTTTTTTTAAAGATTTTATTTATTTATTTGAGAAAGAGAGAAGGAGAGAGAGAGAACACATGAGAGGGGATAGGGTCAGAAGACGAAGCAGACTCCCTGCCGAGCAGGGAGCCCGATGCGGGTCTCGATCCAGGGACTCCAGGATCATGACCTGAGCCGAAGGCAGTCACTTAACCAACTGAGCCACCCAGGTGCCCTGCTTACTTTATCTTAAATAGTATACCATATGGACATGTTGGAAATTTACCTCTCTACCTTTGTAATCTGTAAATGACAGACTAAAATATCAATGGTCTGAATGTATACTCGTATATAGGGAGGTATATTACTTCACAAATGAAAACATAAAACTAAGATTATGTCACCAAATACATAATCTTAATAAAATGCTTTCAAAATTCTTAAACTTTATTAAATCTGTGTATTATATGATGTCTTTAAAAAGAGCACTTCAATCTCAAAAGTATATTTATGCATTCAGAAGAATTTTCCAAAATATTTGAAATGTTTATCTGACAGAATTTTTTTATGTGCTTTGTTTCCCCCCCTAATATCTAATGACATCTTATTTTTTAAAAGTTTATCCGATTAACATATAACCTTTACACTTATATAATAAAGTTGATTCTTAGAAATTGATAGATCTAAATTTTCTAATTTCTATCTATAGCTTTTTCTCTTTGAGAAATCTCATCTATGCCTATTAATTCAAGCACAGGTTATACAGTAGAGATGACTTTCAGCCCAGACAACTCTTTTGGGCTCCAAATTTGTACATAGAAAAGTCACGAAGTTATTGTGACTTAAATGTCACATGGATATGTCAGACTCAACTTGCTGAAACTTTATTTCTACCCCATGACTCCCACTGTACCTGACATTTGGCAAGCACATACTATATATTGACTGATTGATTGAATGACATCCCCCACCCATCTCCAATCAAGATCTTCTTTATTCCTTACCTTGGTGAACCCAAGAAAACCAACCACCCCTTGTAATTATCCCAGGTTCCACATACCACTTTCTATTACTTATTTAAGAAGAAAATGTCTCTCCTTTTTTTATTTGTTTCTTCTAATTTCTTTTTCCATAAGAGGTGTTCTCAAATACCTAAAACTACTTGCCTTTCCCTATCTATTAAGAATAAAACACACAAAAAAATTCTAACTGTAAGCTCAGTATCTCTTGCCAGGGCTTATTGAGTGATTGATTTCATACCAGGATATTGGGGAGGAGACCTGTCAGTTATATTGGAGAAACCCTCAAATATCAGCCTTTCTTCACAGGTCATTCAGTTTCATCAGAAAAGAGTCCTTAGGGCTTTTTTTTTTCTGGGAGCAATAGACCTGTAGACTTGATTGAATATGTTCTGGGAGTGATTTTTCTATCTCTGTCTCCGTGTGTGTGTGTGTGTGTGTGTGTTGGGGATGGGGGTGAGTTCACCATTAAGTATATAAACTTTTATTTAATATATTTCAATATTGTAAGTTAGCCTCACCCTTTGCTGTTTATTTTTATTTTATTTTTTAAAATTATGTTCAACATAGTACTAGAAGTCCTAGCCTCAGCAATCAGACAACAAAAAGAAATAAAAGGCATTCAAATTGGCAAAGAAGAAGTCAAAATCTCTCTCTTCCCTTTGCTGTTTCTGATGTCCGTAAATCCACAGACTGTTTGAATTTCTCCAAATTATAAATCTCCAGGCTCTGTCACATGGAGAAGAGGCAACTAACTGACCTTGCTAGTTGGTAAAATCCTCAGTAGGTTTTTCATGTTCCTGTAATACCCTGTGCACAACTCTGTTACAACTATCATATTACATTATACTATGATAGATGTTTGTCTAGCTCTTTGCTTTCTGACTATGGATTCCTTGAAACCAGACTATTAGCACAAAGATAGTATTTAATGAGCACTTGAGATGATGAAATGATTGGAGATATATATATATAATTTATTATATGTATATTTATTTCTTGATTTTTTTTTAGACAAAACTTCTTCAACAAATGTTTATGAGTAAGTGTCATGCATGGTTTTAAGGAGTGCCGATATATCAGTCAACAAAACAGAAAATGACCAGTGCCTTCTGAAACTTAGAGTCTAGTGATGAGAGAAAAAAGAAATTAAAAACAAATGTAAGGAATATGTAAGGTATATAATGAATTAGAAGTTGATAAGTGCCATGAAAATAAAGACAAATTAGAGCAGGCTGAGGAGGAATGGGAGTGTTGGAAGAAGTTCAGTTTGTGGTATTAAAGTTGTTTCTTAGGCAATGTTGGTGAGACTAGAGGAAAGACTTGGAAAAAAAGTATGAGCTAAGTGAATATCTGCAGGAAGAATGGTCCAGATAAAGAAAAACAAAGAACTAGAGCAATGGCCCCGAAGGAGAAGAGTTCAGTGTGGCTAGAGTGGAGTGAGCAGGAAAGGGGGAGAGTATGGAAGATATGATAACAGAGGAGCAGGCCCCAGCTCATGTTGGGATTTTTAGGCCATCGTAAGGATCTTGGCTTTTATTTTAGGTGAAATGGTGAATCATGATGAATGTTGACAATGACATGACATGATCGCAATTACATCTTGTAGCATTGCCCTGTTTGTTATAGTAAGAATGGATTGTAGGAGGGAAGAGTGGACACAGGGAGATCTGATAGAGAAGTATAGCAGTAGTGATGAGGGAAGATGGTGGTTCTGACCAGGATGGTAGCAGGCGAAGTGAGCAGTGTTTAGAGCTTAGATATTTGAAGGTGAAGCTGATGAGATTTGCAGATGGATTAAATATGGCTTTTGGTCTGAATAACTGAAGGATAAATCTCTCATAAACTGGGGGACAAAAGGTAGGACTGATCTTGGGAGAGAAGATCAGATTTGGACATATATTGGATTTGTCTATTAGACAATTTCCATGGCTATGTCAGGTCATCAAATCAGGAGAGATATTTAAATTGGAAACATACATCTGAGAGTTTAAGCCTACAGATGCTATTTAAAGCCATAGGACTAAACGAGATCATCAAGGAATGGGGCAATGATAGAAAAGAGAAGATCAGGGAATGTGTTCTGGGGAACTTTCAAATGAATAGGCCTGGAAGAAGAGGAAGAACAGAAAAGGAGGCATTCATCAGGTAGGAGGAAAACCAAGAGACTGTGACCTAGGAACCAGGTAAAGGAAGTGTCTCAAGGAAGAGGGAATAATCAACTCTGTTGATTGCTGTTAAGTCAAACAGGGCAGGAACTTGGAATTGATCAATGGATTTACAATTAGGGAATCATGATCGAAGAGCAGAATTTGGTGGCAGTGGCCATGGCATGGTGGTGATCTAGACTATGGTGAATTTAATAGAGAATGGGAGGAGAGGAATTAGACATAGAAAAGTCTGTTGAGGGTTTTTGCTGAAAAGGGAACAAAAAAGAAAAAAAAAAGTTTGTCTAAACATGTGAGAAATAATATTATAAGAATCAGCATATTATTTCCCATATAATGATGGGAAAGGTCCAGCAAAGAGTGAATCATTGATATTATAGGAGAAAGTGAGGGGCATAATTCCTGGGGCTATGCCCATGAGGAGGGGAGAAAGATGGGAACTGGTGTGAAAGTCAGACTTTAATTGAGAAAAGAGCCTGAAAATGGCATGAGTCACACCAGGCAGGAAGGCAGAGTATGTGATCACATATACTGGTAATGTGGAGAGTGGATTCTTCGGAGGTTCTTTTCTGATTGCTTCATTTTTTTCAGTGAAGGAAAAAAAAAAATTATCCCTTGAGAGTGTGGATAAGGGAGAGGGTGTTGAGTTTCGAAGAATGAGAAGACATGAAATATTTGTGCAGGAGAATAGAAGTGTAAATGTACTGGAGACATAGTTAATGATTACATGATATCATTAAGGGCCCACTATAGACAATAAACAGGAATATGAGACCAGTCAGCATGATGGAGTATTATTCTCTAGCCAGATTTTGCTGTATAGCTGTGGGATTTAACCAAAATCAAGAGAGGGGCAAAAGAATTAAAGATGTATGTAAGGAAATGTTTATAATGTTTGACTATGGAGATTTTTTTGTTTTTCTTGTTTTAATTCCTGCTTAAATTTAAAGAAATCAAACAGAATTCTTATTTTTGTAAACCAAGATAGTATTTCCTGGAAATGGAATGATAATAATAATGGGTTCATTAATATTAACATACCAAAGGGGTGCCTGAGTGGCTCAGTCAGTTTGCCTTTGGCTCAGGTCATGATCTCAGGGTCCTGGGATTGAGCCCCGCATTGGGCTCCCTGCTCAGTGGGGAGTCTGCTTCTCCTCCCTCTGCCCCTCCCCCTGCTTGTGCTCTCTCTCTCTCAAATAAATAAATAAAATCTTTAAAAATTAATAATAATAATATACCAAAGAAAAACCCAATTTGAGTATTTAAAGTTTAAATGTATCTTTGAAATTTCTTCATCTCTTTTTTAGAACTTCAATGAGATGTCACTACTGATATTTCAGCAATTGACTATTTTGTGTATATTCTCTAAATGGGAGCATTATTAACTACCATAGCAGTAAAGCAATGATGTTAAAAAACAAGATCTGTGACTGTCCAATCATTTGAAGCATCTCTTCTGGAGCAGATAATTAAGGAAACCACTGGTATAAGGGAGAATAATGGATAACACACAGAAAAGCATTGAATTTACTTCCAAATCTCATTTTCAAAATTGTTATTAGAACTATATATCTGTACAGTTGACCCTCAAACAACATGAGCTTGAACTGCATGAGTCCACTTTGGTGGATTTTTTTTCAGTAAATATCATGCAGTACTGTAAATGTATTTTCACTACCTTATGATTTTCTCAGTATCAGTGCCCCTAACCCTTGCATTATTCAAAGGTCAACTGTATCCTTTATTTAGCTGACCATTGAAATTATGCTAAAAATCTAGAAAAAATGAAAACTGCATATTCACTGAAGTAAGACATCTTTTTAATAAGTACAAAATAGTCTTTAAGTGATCCTGGTTCTAGAAGAGGCGATGCAAATTAATGTGTATATTCTTTTTGCCAATGTTTTTATGTTGTCTGCGCAGTATGGCCCATTATTTGACACAAAACATGTAATCAATCTTTATAACATGGTACTTAATTGCTTCTTTCCTATATGATTAGTTAGAAACTTTTTTCCTCTAAGTTAGCATTCTCATTGGCACTAAAAGAAGTCTATTTCGAAATAATTCTATTGAAAGGGGTCTTAGCCTAACGTATATGAATTGTTGTCTGTAGTCATATTTTTGGCAAAAATGTGTGTGTGTGTGTGTGTGTGTACTTAAGCACACACTCCTGGGTAGAGATTCCTTCCTTTCATGAACTTCTCAGAGGGATCTTTGACCCCCCCCAAAATAGTGGTGATAACTGACAAGTCTACAATAAAGGGACAGGTTTTTTCCTATGTTCTCAAGAGGAGTAATTCTTTAGCATCCCTACATCTATGACACAGAGTAAAAATTTGCATGTGGTAGTTTTAATTCATATGTAATGAAATCGGGTTGCTAAAGGGAACAAATGGATGTACCCAAATCACCCAAAAGGCAACAGTGTCAAACACAAAAGCCACATAAAAAAAAAAAAAAATCCTTCTCCAATGGACTAACCAGGAGCATGCAGTTTTTCAGCTGTGAGCAATTGGCTACTGATAACCTTGTTCGTTAACAAACCAAGCAGCTGTTCAGATCTGCAGAGAAGCCCCCATGTTGTCCCTAAATACTCCAGTACAAAATCAGTGTAAACCAATTAACTTAAACAATGGGAAAAAGATCAGATGTGTAACTGACGCTTCACTTAACCTCAGCCTACCCTTCGTTTAGATTTCAATCCTCAACCTCCAGAAAATGATAAATTTTTACATCAAACTCCAATAAATGTTCCAGAGTAAATTCTACTATTTAAAGAGGAACATATTTTAGAAATCTAAAATTTTGCGGGGCTACTTGAACTTTAATTATTTTTTACACTGAAAAAAATAAATCAGTGACTGGAAGGAATCTGTGGTCCAAGAGATTTTATTATTTATGTTAAGAAATACTGTTTGCACTTACAAAGTTGTCAATTATCTGTGGAAGAAATGGTGGAGGTATTATTTTCAAATTATACTATTGTAATTGAATCAAACTGTCAAGATGTACTTAGTACACTTAAGATATGTCAACAAGAAATCTAAATTAGGATTTTAAGGGTGTGGCAAATTTCACACACAAAATTATACACATTTATATTTTTCACACAAATGGAGTAAAGCATATGGTGTACCTCAGCCTTTGTAGCTATTAGCATTTTGAAATAATTTATGTCAAAACTCATTGTGAGAGAGTTGAAATGATTTTACCTATAGCTTCTTAGTTCATCTTTATAATCTATTACTTCCTTTTGTTTGGATAGTATCAAAATTGTGGTAAATGTTAATCTTAAAATTACAGAAATTTCAGAACTTCAAACGATTCTCAAGGTCGTTGGGTCCAACTCCTTTATTTTACTTCCCCAATAAAAACTCATTAGGAAAATAATCCTGTTTTTCACATTCATTTCTAAAGGGAACACAGATTTCTATGCTCTGTCACCCAGCCCAGTTCTCTCAGTGAAAGGAATGACCTTGAATTGAACTGTAGAAAGTACATGGAAGAAAAGTTTACTGAAAAAGTTTAGTAAGGATACAGGAGATTAATGCATATATTTGTGTTGGACACCCTTTCCTGTGCCGCATATTCAAAGTGATGGGATCATGTTATTTATTATATTTTTCAGATCATTTGCAATGTTAATTTATATGAGTTTGATATTGCTTTTGTCTTTTAGTTATGTGTTATTCTGAGAAATCCCTGGGGAAGCAGAGGATTTATATGCTTTGTGTACACGTTCTGCAGACTAAGCGCTCTGGCATAATTATTTTTGGCACTCGCTAACTGATTAAAACATCCAATTTAACTCATGATCAGTAAGATTAAACCTTTTTAATATACCTCAAAAGTAAATTATCATTTACTACTCAAACATCCCCTTCTGCACATGTCCTCAATAAAGCTTTTCTTTTTTCGTTAATGTACCTTTTAACGAGGATTCTTTTTTATTCCTTCCTTTGGGCAAAACCGCCTTACCCTTTATAGAGAGGTAGGAACAAAGATGAGATGGGAGCTGACTAGATAAATACATGGAGTTTTAATGTGATACCAATTACCAGCCTTCATTTTTGTTGTATTTTGTAAAGGATCTGCTGTTCAAGAAAACATGTCCCTGCTTTGGGTTTACTTGATGTACAGACAAATGGGAACAGTTAGAAAGAAATAATATTTGAAAAAAATCGTTCACGTGACTTGGCAAAAAATCTGTCTTTTGTTTAATTTTACATTAGTTGCTTTGTAAAACTTAAGTGTTGCGTTTCAGTTTTGCAGTGCAACCCATTTGGCGGAATATCCAAAACACATTTCAACCTCACAGAATTTGTAGGGAAAAAATGTTCCCAAGGATTAATAAGTGTGATATAGTCTTGAATTAGAATAATTGCAGTTTGCAGGTCCTCTTCCTGCTGAGGACTCTTGCAGTGGATCATCCCTGTAATGGGAGATGTGGAAAGCAGAATGCTCTAGGTAACATGCCTTGGTTAAGTTAGGGCCCCATGGAGCTTGAAAACAGTCACAGGTGTAAACACCTCACACACTGAGGGAGGTAGGGGGGAGGAGAAGATCAGATTAGTAGAATCCTCCTGCATGGATGCTCGAGTGTTATTGTGTACAAATGTTGTGGTTACTGCCTTTTATGCATAGGATTAACATCAAATGAAACAAGAATTATGGAGTAGGGCTTTAGATAGAAAATAGGTCAAGTCAATGCAATAAATATCCTGTCAGAATTTTGATCCAGATTTACAAATACTTCACCAGATTGCTAATAAGCCTGTAGCCCAGCATGTAAATATTTGAACAGTATGAAAAATGCTTCTGAGTTAAACAACACTACTATGCCCCAAATAGGTTGAACTGCTGAAATGTCATAAACCAAGCAGAAGGGAGACCTGTCTGGAATGTGTGGTAGATAGAACAAAAACACTGCCAAAGGTGGTTTCCTAAATTGTTAGGAAATCAAAATCTAAAAATGAGTAAGTCTAGTAGTTGATTACACAAATTCTAAGAACTAGAAGAAACAGGCTTACAAACTTTGTATAGATTTCCCATTCTTGGATCTAGAAGTGTTGGAGTCTTCTGAAAATACCAAGGGAAAAAAAATGACCACTCCTAACAATATCCTTAAAGTTACCATATCCATAGAGTGGTCTCCCTGTCAAGATGTATTCTGGACATGGGAATATTTTGAGGAGCCACTAATAAATGTGATTTTTTTATTAGGCGTGCGTGTGCCAGCCCCCTGGACCTTAGGGGCTGCACATAGGCATAAGCTTGGTGGGCAAATATTTTCTCCATCTCACATAAAATTAGAGACTAAATTGCTTTTGAAGTCCAACATATGATTCCCTAGGTTAATGTATTAGTTTCAACAGTTATTAAAGCTTGCATAAGACCGGTCACATTTCCCTTGTACCACGGTACCTAATTTATGGTCTTGATTTTTTCCCCCTAACTTTTTGGCCAAATATGACACTAAAGCCCGCAAGTAAAACATTTGGTTAAAAAGTGAAAACAATAATAATAAATGTTTTATTTTTTCTCCTCTGGTTCTAGCAGCAATTATACCAAGTTTCTAGTATATTTACTTGTTGCTAATTGATGAAATAATAATGGGCATTCTTTTCTATTAAGAAGCAAGTTCAATTATTGATCCCACCATCTGTAAAAAGGCAATATTCTATCACTTTCCAAGTGTGTGATTTATTTTTAACTAAGAATGAAAAAACTTTGAACATGGGAGAGGGTAAGCTTGTTGTGCTTAAATTTTCATAAATTGGCAACTTTGGGCACAGATTCTAAAGACAGAACAAGAATAAATGTCTCAAGCCTTGGTTGTTAGGGTCTGATCATGAGCATTGTGGTGTAGAATTCATGGATTATTCATGTGTAATTACAGATAGCTATTGTGCTCCTTTAAATCATCCCGATGGCCCATTATGGCCCATAACAACTGAAATAGCAATTGTCATAGTAAGGTTTGGGCTCTGTCACAGAGTGTGGACTCTAATCAATAATGATGAATGGTAAAATTTTACATCAAGCAGTCCAAAGTCTGGTTGGCCCCCTCCATAAATCTGTACAAACACTAAGCAGAGCAGCTGCAGGGTCTGGAAATTTAAAAGCCAACACTAGCCTTACCCCCTATATGCATTTACCTCTGTAAAAGTTAAAAAAAAAAAAATGGGGGGAGGAGGGAGAAAAGGAAATGCTCAATATATCAATTCTAATAATTCACATGCTGTTGGAAGAATTTTCCCTCTATTTAAATAGGAGTGAACCCTAGGTTGTTTTCAAGGTCAATTTCAGGTGAAAGGGGGGTCATCTAAAGGTCACTTCAGCTCCCATGCAGGTCAATAACACCTCTTCACTTCCACAGCAGACAAGCGCTCACACCCAATCAATCCACCAACGCTGCTGCGGCACCCAGCGTAATGAACAGTGAATAAATGTAGCCTATCATCGCAAAACATGCTTTTTAAGTACCTTTCCTTTTCATGTAAAACCTCTCGCTGTCAAATTCTACATTCACTCATCCAGCAGTGAGTAGCAAAAGTGAGAAATCAGACTCTCATTGGGGTTGGTAAAAGGTCACAGCTGACAGACATGGAGGTTAAACTGCCGAGTTAAAATACTGTTCATTACCCACGGCAGCTTTTTGCTAACTACACTTCTTTGTGTTATAGTCAAGCAGTACATCAATATGCCCCTCCTCTTAATTTATTAGCAATTGTTGAATTGTGTGGGGTAGGGGCTAAAAGAGAAATTGATGGCTTATATGTGGCATACATATGTCTGTATCTATATCTACCTATCTATTTTACTTTTGCTTTTTGAATACTTCTAATTCCTTATCTATTTTAATACTTAGTACTCTGCGCAGCATTGTGTCTACTTGAGATGCACCCTAATGATTCAGGAAACATAATTCCTAAGATCATAAGAGACTGGGTAATCTGAATTCCAAAAGCCCGGGGTCCGTTGTTTGAAGATTGTTTTTATTCAGGTATCTTTTTTCTTAAATGAATTGTGTATGAGACATTTTGATTTTTTTCTCAAAAAAAACCCTGATTAAATATATAGGACCTTGTAATTTCCATCAAACATGCAAAAAATGCATGTTAAATGTACATGGTTTTCAAAATTCATTTTCTTAAAAACTGGAAGATAGTCTTATGCTGACAAGGTTAGCACCTATCAAACACATTGTCAGTCTAGAATATAATCTGTTACTTTTTCAGAGAAGTGTGTAATACCTGTATTTTTTCCCCCTAATTCTGATGTAGTCAAAGGAGCCTTTAAAAGCGGTGAGTAATCATTGGAGTTGAAGTGGAAACAGTACTTTTTCTGAAGTCAGTTGACTAAATGAAATGGTTTGGTGTGAAATCTGAATGGATTAGAACAATTTTCCAAAAATGAAATTTCACTCTTTGATTAATTAATACGTAGGTGGAATTCCCTTTATTGAAACACAGAAGCTTTGTATTTAAAGATACCAATATGAAAACAAGTTGTAGAGTGTTACAATGCAAAATCACAAATCATGAATAAAATAAAGGTTTATTTACATGCTCTCTACAACAATAACTTAACTCAACAAAATTACCATTATCTATTTACATCTTTAAAAAATGCATTTTGAGATTTATTCTAGAAAAATATATCTTTTTCCCCCTCCTGTATGCCTTCTCTCTCAGTGGGACTGAAAATAAAATGTTATGACTTAAATCACAAGAGGCTAACATCATTTTTAGCAACAAGGGCTGCATAATTTCAAGACTATGAGTGAGTGGCTGACTTTAACTAAAATGTTTCAGTTCTCTGCGTATATAGGTACATAAATAATTCAGAATTAATCCCTGCAGAGGGGACAATGGGAATCGTAAATTATCCATGTGCCGTCCTCAACATTAGAGGCAATGAACCTATAGTAACAAACTATGAGTGTTACTCATTACATACATTTCACAGACACCTTAACCTTTTGAATATTAATTTCCCTCTGCAGCTTGTAGCTAGGCAGATCATTTTTTTAATTTTCCTTCCCACTCTTCTTGCCTTCATTTCGTTCTCTCACAAAATCTCCCAAACCGTAGTTAAGCCACAGCTAAGAGTGGATGTATTGGAATACATTGATTTGTTACAGAAAGGGTGTTTTTGTTTTGTTTTTTTTTTTAAGCTGAATGTTATTCTGTAAAAACCCCTTACTATCACATGTAGCCTTTCTGTAGAATGTAAGGCGAGGTCCATCAGTCAGGCTGTTTTTGTAAAGATAAATGGGGTTGCAAATCTGGGCCAATCTGACTCCACTGTGGTTGGCAATGTCCTTTGAATTTCATAAATATGTATTATACTTTTTTAAGCTAAAAGGATACTGCAGAATTGTCAAAATTTTCATTTGGAGGTGAAAATAAAGTTAAAAAAAGAGAGATGATAAATCCTAATTATAAAATTTATTAAATTATAAAATTTAACTTAGGGAGTTTATTTTTTAAAAAAGACTTAGATGGAACAATGGGTAGTTTCACTTTTGTCTCTAAATTAAACTTCCAGTTAAAAATACTCCAATTAGCTTTAGAACTCTTATTTTGAATAACATAGAGATTAAAGAAAGATTTCTTCCTAGTCTAATTCATTATGCCCCATTCCTGTTTATTAGAAAAAATAAATCGAAATGTTTATCATAAATTTTTATGAGAAATAAAATTTTAAGATAATTACAGATATTTATAAGGATATACATAAATATAGGCACACATGCATATATGTATTATACATGTATGCATATAAATTGATGTGAACAGTATTATAAATCTCTGCATTTAACTGAACTATACATCATAGGAAGGGGTGCCAACAGATATGGCTGGAGTGAAGTTCAACAGAATCCTTGTGCACCAAGCTCTTCAGAGTTTTCCACATGTTTTTCCTCAGCATAGTTGCATGCCTTACTCCCCCCTCTCTTTAAGGCCTTTTTTTTTTTTTTTAAGATTTTTATTTATTTATTTGACAGAGAAAGACAGCATGAGAGGGAACACAAGCAGGAACACAAGCAGGGGGAGTGGGAGAGGGAGAGGCAGGCTTCCCGCTGAGCAGGGACCCCGATGCGGGGCTCGATCCCAGGACCCTGGGATCATGATCTGAGCCAAAGGCAGACACTTAACGACTGAGCCACCCGGGCACCCCTCTTTAAGGTCTTTAATTACCTCTCTTTACCTTCCATTAGTGCCTAATTTAAAATTACAAACCCACCAATATCCATGATCTCTCTGTTTTGTTTCCTTCCTTTATCTCTGAAACTCTTGTAGCTCTGACATAATAGATAATGTGCTCTTTTATAGACTTATGTCCAGACTGGAAAATTTTTGAGGATAGGAACTTTTGTGGATTTTGTTCACTGCAGTATCCTGAATGCCTGAGAGATAGTAGGAGCTCAATAAAGATGCTAAAGAAATGAAACATGGTAGTAAATTTTAGGTGTCAAGAACTATTTGAGAATCACTCTAGTCCCAGTACGGGCGACTAATGGGGCAAATCATGACATGAATCTAAGGCAACATTGCCTTCTCTTTCCGTGGCATCTCCTGCACCTTGTACAAAGCCTTACCTTTGGGCATCCATTGCTTTTGGACTCTCCCTGCAACTGCTTTTATTTACATTCAAACTTGCTCTCACTAAAAGTCTGCTATCATTCACTGACAAATTACATTGTACATGTAATTAATTTGTTCCACAAAATGCATTTGCATTTTTAAGACTTGTGCTATACAGTTAAAGGATTTGTTTTCTATGAAACAAACAAAAATTGCCTCTACAAACAGTAGAGGCAATTAAGTTAGATGTAATACCTTTTTTTTGTTTGGTTTAATGGACTTTTGATTTTAGATCTTCAATTCATGTTATATAAATTTCCATTCCTCTCACCTATATATAAAGACAATCCTGCCTATCGTTCATTTAAATTCCCTGGGGGCTGGGGTGTGGCCAACAGGTGCTCACTCATTTGTGCACACACACACACTTTTTCATGGGAGGGAAGTAACTAATTCTTTGTATTTTATATTTTTTAATTTTTAAAAATTTTATTATGTTATGTTCATCACCATACATTACATCATTAGTTTTTGATGTAGTGTTCCATGATTCATTGTTTGCATATAACACCCAGTGCTCCATTCAATACGTGCCCTCCTTAATACCCATCACCAGGCTAACCCATCCCCTCACTCCCTCCGCTCTAGAACCCTCAGTTTGTTTCTCAGAGTCCACAGTCTCTCATGGTTCGTCTCCCCCTCTGATCCCCCCCCCTTCATTTTTCCCTTCCTACTATCTTCTTTTTTTTAACATATAATGAATTATTTGTTTCAGAGGTACAGGTCTGTGATTCAACAGTCTTACACAATTCACAGTGCTCACCATAGCACATACCCTCCCCAATGTATTTTAAATCCTTTGTAACAAATTTTATTTTTTAAAAAGCAGACATTTTTTTCTCTAAAGCCAAAGGGTTCTTTGAATTTATTGAATATCTGGATTTAGATTTTACTTCGGAGATGGTATTTGTAGTTGTTAAGAAAATCAAAGAAAGAACTTGATCTCAGGCCATCTGCCCCCAGTTTTACCCCAGGAGAGCATTGGCTGTTTTTGTAGGATTGAGTCATAAATTTTATCTTATCATTTTGGCATCAATGATATTGGTGTAAAATAATGATTAGGAAATCACAGTTCATAAAAATAACATATGGACTCTTTTGTAACTCAATTTTTATGAACAAACCACAGTTGAAGCTATAGGGTCTGATTAAACTGTTGTTCACCATATTTATGTGGGATTGTGAAAGCAAGGACCCAACACATAAGTAAATCACAGCTTTTTTTATAACAAGTTGTATGTTGTTTGAGTATATTTTTTCGAGACATACCCTTTTTGGTAACCCAATCCTTTGTGCGTTGAGCAGAAGTGCTTATCATTTAGTGAAGAATGGCTGTGTTGTAGCAGGAATGAATCTCAGTACTTAATTATAGTTGTGTACGAAGCAAAACATTTTAATTTTCTGTACCTGAACGTAGGTTCTACTTTAGGTCTAAATTGGAAGATAATATTAGCCATTCCAGGTGTTCTTTATCCATTCCTGTGGGTAGAAACCTACACTGCTGGGGGTTGTACCGTAGCAAGGCTTTGGGGGTGATGATGGGTATCTTGCTCACCACCATTGACATCACCTACACTGGCAACTGCAGGGGCATCTCGTTACCTAAAGAATTTGGCTTTCAGACCAAGCACATCCCTCCTGTATTCTTCTCTTCTGAACCTACATGACCTCTCTTTCTCTCCGAACTCCTTAAAGACCTCGTTCATGCATAGGACATTGCAATTTATTTGACTCTTTCTGGGGCCACAGGAAGCTTGTAGCTTTCCCTCTGACTTAGTGGATCATGTTTTGTGTCAGAACCATATGGCTGGACACCCCACTGAGCCATCTTTACTCTCCCTCTCCTGACATCCATGCTGGTTGAGGAGATAACACTAGGCTGATAGAGATTTTCTGATCACTACATTAAATGTGAGCAGTAAGCACCAACCCTCTTTCTCCTTTGGTTTTCCCAAACTCATTTGAACATGGTTCTCCCATAGTTGCCCCCGCCCCCTGTTTTCCTCTTCTCTTATGAATCTCTTTAAGAGTAGGGCAGTGGATCCTGATTGTAAAACAGAACTTCAGGGTGGAATTACTAGAGTACTTGTAATTATCCTTCATGATGCCATCAAGTTTAGAAAAGACTATTATAAAATAGGCATGTTTATATATCCCAGTTAAGGTGCATTATTATTGATAATTTTTTACCCCACAGTGGGATATGTGGTATTGGGACATTTGCTTCAGTTTGGAGCAGTGGAGAACAGAGTACATTCTCTTTCTGTAGAAAATAATGAGAGCAGGGGAAAAGCAGACTTCTCTGTAGCTTATCTCGACACACTCTTGAGGAGTACAGAGTAGGGGTAGTTGATTTTAAAGTGAGAAAACCAACTCAGAAGGGGTCTGAGTTGTTACTTGATGAGGACCCAGGTATCCCTAGTGGAAAATAGGTTAGTCTTGTGGAAAGTAGTTTCCTTAATTCCTTGTTTTCTTCAAGCCACCATTTCTAATGGTAGCCAGACTATGGTTTAGCAGGCACATATCTTCTTTGGAAACATGAATGTTTACATTCTCGTAATTTCGACCTCATTCTGCAGGGAAAGAAAGGAATTAGTGAACATGTGTCCTAGTTATTCACTTTTATCATTTTTACTCCCCAGACCCAAAATATATGAATATAGTGCTGGAGGGCCATTTTAGTACTTTCCTTTAAAAGTTAAGAACAAAAAGAGGCAACAAGGTGGGTTTTTTTTTGTTTTTTTGTTTTGTTTTGTTTGTTTGTTTGTTTGCTGTTAGTGACCTTCTGTAAACAAAAGATTCTGTTGTATTGTTGCAACATCTTCATAGTGAATTCAAACTGAGTGATCCTATTCAACCAGGTAAGTCTTGCAAGTGGACCTGAAGGAGTGAAAAACTGCAATGTCTTTTTCAAAATTAAAGTTGGAGTGTGTAGTAATATCAAATTGTTAAATTTTGTGCTCACATTTAAATCAATTCCATTTCTATGAAAAGGACAACCAGGGTAGTTTAGAATCTAAAATGAGATCATGTTGCCAAAGAACTCTTCCTGTGTGTGGTGTGGAATGAATACACCAGCCTTCTAGACTTTTTTAGTACTTAGTACACAGTAAACGTGAAATAAATGCTTGCTGAATCACTTTAGGAAACCATCTCTCCTTATACCCATAAGTGCCCACAAAGTATTTCTTCCTGAAGGATTTTAGATCAGTCTCTAAGGACATACCATCCTTAGCAATATAGTTTATTGGTTTAAAACATGATAATGTAATATAATAAGAGTATGTGATAATCTACAAGTAGCTGGCAGAGAATTAACATAACTAGCTATACATTAACTTTTTTGAGAGTTATATGAATAGATATAAGAAAGTATGTAATGAGACCATGAAGCTACTATGCATCTGAAGATGAAGGTAGTGCCATAGAGATGAAAAAAAATTTAAAAATGCAGAGTCTGGTGACATCAAAGAAATTGTTTGCTTATTTCTTAATTTTGGTGTTCCCAATTTTTACTGTTCCCATTTAGAGGCTACACAATGGCTACCATCAACTACTTAAAACTTAAATGTTCATCCTGTGAAAATAAATATCTGAATTATGCTATTGTAGGGAAATATAAATATAAATTAACATACTAAATTAGCAAAATAATAGTTATTGCAGTCAAATGCTCTACCACTGAGGTATACCTCCAAAATAATAGTTATTGGATCATTAATTGTAGCTGTGGAAAATCTAGGCATTGATCAAAGTACCCTTTTCTTTACTTATGTAATTGTTAAAATAAAACTGCTCAAATGAAAATTATTTTGCAATGCAAAGCAAATCTAGATGGTGCTTTCAACATATCAATGCTTTTTTAATATAACAAATAATATTACTTATAATGTTATAATGTATTTTGAGATAATGTTACATAAAAACTTCTTAGTGAAATTAATGAAAATATACATTCTTTTAAAAATCAACTTTTTAAAAAAACTAATCTTAAATAATTTTATAGTTGTGACATACAACCATTAGGGTATTTCTAGAAGTGATATTATACTTAACACCCAACTTTGCCTTTCTCCACTTTTACACTTATAATCTTGTGTTCTACCATGATCAGTGTCCCCAAGGCTATTGCTTCTCTGCGATAGTATTTCTGGGAATGACCTTATAACATTATCAGAAATATTGCTGCCAACTCTGATAATAGTGGGTAGAGAAAGGTCTAGGACCTTATTGTAGGGACTAGGCAAAACTATCAAAAAATGTTAAAATTTAGAGGCTCTGTAGTTTAACTCCTCCATAAACATATACACAGTCACGTACATGATTCCAAGAAAATTAACTTCCAGAGGTCAAGTCTGTATTATATAAATGATAGTACAATTCATTGAATGATTCCTATGTAAGAAGTTCTCTATACATTTTATATGCCTCAAGGTACTCAGAACCCAGGAGTTTCTCTGAAAATTTAAGACCAAAGATCCACTAATGTAGGCGTTACAGGATATCCATATTGTAATTTTTTTTTAGTGCCTGATTTCTGAAGGGCACCACAAGTGCTTTTGAATTCTTTCTTAAAGCTCATGGATAAACTGAATAATTGAAAAATATCTTAAAAGTTGATGAGTCAACTAGAGAGAACCTGGTGAAAAATGTTCATCTACTCAACATTTTCCATGAGCCTTGATCAAAAAATTGAAAAAGTAGCAAACAGTATCTGTTTAGGTAATTCTTCAGAGTATCATTCTGTAGATAGAAGAAACCAATGCCAATTTACTGAATAATAAAGGACCCAAGATTAGTTGAAATTTCATTTAAAAATTTGGATTATAACAAATCCTTCAGGCTTAAATTAAGAAACAGTAATGTCCATTTCCATCATGGATTTAGACTACATGTTCCTTTATAGCAGACATTTTATCTTCTTAATGGTTACATCACTGGCATCCGGGATACAGACATTCAGTTCATATCAACTGAATTGATGAGTGACTAAATGAGTGAATGATTGAAAAAAGGAGTTGAAATACTTTTTCAGTTTGTCATCAAGTTATAAGTACTTTACAGTTTCGCCTAGCAGAGCACATTCTATTATAGAACATAATGTGAGAATAGAATGGGTAAAGATATAATAAATGCAATATTTGTAAGAGGTACTCATTCAAAATAAATCTTTGCCTCAAAGGCAAATACAAGTCAAATTGGTTTTATCTTTTCACAATGGTGTAATTCAGATGTTGACTCTCAAGTGTTTCATTTACTAAGGGGGCATACATTTTTTTTATTTTTCTTAATATTGCTTTCAATTTATATTGAAATTAAATAGTAGATTTTTATTCAGAAAAACTCTAAGCGAATGGAAAACTATTGTGTAGATATTGTAGTAAAAGAGTGAGAAAAACCTATGCTTGATTATTTTTATTTGTAGTTATGTTAAATGAATTATGTTAAAATAAATCAAGTAAGCCCACTTGACTAGGACTTAAAGATTACGTGATTTTTATTTTTAGAGAAAAACCCCTCATAAACCATAGTCCAATTATTCAATTTTGCTTACTAATTATGGAAACTACTCATTTCTTGGCCTCAAGCAGTAGATGATACATCTCTGAAGGGTGACACAAAATCTGTCACCATCTATGGCTCATTTTATTCAATGTAAATATTTTTGGAAAACAAAAATACATAGTTTAGAAATTCCTACATTCAATGTGGTTGATATATGCACCATTTCTGATTATGTGAGCCTTGGTTCATATCCTCCTTTAGATAAGGTTGTGGATTATGCTTTTTTTCCCTCTGGGACAGTGAAAAACACAGAAAGACATCAGTTGGAACAAAATTATAAACATGTTTTCTCATAATAAAAGCTGGTGTTTAAGCTATCAATAAAATTAGAATTAAATTGGGCCAATAGCTCATATTTTTAGAACTATCATTTGAGAAATTGTATCTATTTCTTTCCTATATGGCACAAAAGGAATATTGCTGAGTAACAAGTTGAAATAAATCTCCTTCCATCCTTTTTCAAATGTCCTCTGAAGCAGCTAAAGATATAGAGCTGAATTAAACTCTTCAAAAAATGTATTTTAAATAGTTTAAGATTATAGGGAGGATTGATGAGATATGTATGGAATTTTCTCCCTGCATTCATGGGATCCTGTACTAAATATAACTGTTAAAATTTCAAACAAGTTTCATAGCAACCATGACTTATAAGATATGGAGCTCACAAATACCATTATTGGATGGGAGATAAAGATTTTAGAAAAATTTTCCACTTTAACAATATTAATCTAGAAAAGGTGGCCCTCATATTTATTTATGGAGTAGTTATTCTTGCCATTTTTAATTCTTCCAGCAGTCCTCACTGCATTGTTTTAAGAGCTTTATGAGAAGTTAGGAGCTTACTAACTTAGCTCATAAAACATATTGGTATATTCTAAAGACAATCACTTATCATGAAAATCATATTTTTCACTTTTTATTTAACTATGTAGACTACTTAACAAGTATGAATTTGAAAGAAACTGATGATAGTGATTCCGTTTATTATTATTGGTGGATAATATTGGAAACAATTTAAAATAATTAAATTCTTAGAGTTTTTATCACTCTTCATATATTACTTAAAAAAAACATTATTTTTAACTTTTTTTTCTATTTTACCATATTTCTCCATATGTTTTTTTTTTATGTTATGTTAGTTTTAACTTTTTGAGGAAACTTCATACTGTTTTCCAGAGTCGCTGCACCAGTTTGCATTCCCATCAACCCTGCAGGAGGGTTCCCCTTTCTCCACATTCTCACTAACACCTGTTTTCTCTTGTGCTGATTTTAGCCACTTTGACATGTGTGAAGTGATAGCTCATTGTAGTATTGATTTCTATTTCCCTGATGATCAGTGATGTTGAGCATCTTTTCATGTGTCTGTTGGCCACGTGAATGTCTTCTTTGGAAAAAATGTCTATTCATGTCTTCTGCCCATTTTTAAATTGCATTATTTGTTTTTTTGGGTGATGAGTTGTAGAAGTTCTTTATGTATTTTGGATACTAACCCTTTATCAGATATGTCATTTGCAAATATCTTCTCCCATTTGATAGATTGCCTTTTAGTTTTATTGATCATTCCCTTCAATGTGCAGAAATTTTATTTTATTTTTTGATGAAGTCCCAATAGTTTATTTTTACTTTTGTTTCCCTTGCCTCAGGAGACATATCTAGTAAGATGTTGCTATGGCCAATATCAAAGAGGTTACTGCCTGTGTTCTTTTCCAGGATTTTTATGGTTTCATGTCTTACAGTTAGATGTTTAATCCATTTTGAATATTATACTATGTTAACTAACTGGAATTTAAATAAAAACTTTTAAAAACCCATTATTTGGGTGCCTGGGTGGCTCAGATGGTTAAGCGTCTGCCTTCGGCTCAGGTCATGATCCCAGGGTCCTGGGATCGAGTCCCACACTGGGCTCCCTGCTCCTTGGGAGCCTGCTTCTCCCTCTGCCTCTCCCTCTGCCTCTCTCTCTCTGTCTCTCATGAATAAATAAATAAAATCTTTAAAAAAAACATTATTTTGTGAAATCACAGAGGGCAATATTTTGAGAATCATGTTTAACTTGAAACAATAAATCATTTCAAAGATAGAAATGTGAGATAAAAATTAATAATATTTAAATGATTGGAAGTTAGAAACAAATTCCTGACTGGGTATTTTTAAAAGCAGAAGAACCATCTATTTTTTTTTAAAAGTTTAGATATTACTAAACTAAAGAGAGGACGTGGATAAATACCAGTCTAATAATTGGGTTGCCTTGTAATGATGCATTCCACAATGTAGTGATAGAAGAGATTCAAGGGCTAGATTCCATGTTTTATAGAGTATAAACTACAATTACTTATATAATAATCATCCAAATGACTAAACAAATCTTAAATAAAGGGCTATGTATATGTGATTTAAATCACTTAGTGTAATTCTGCCTGCTACCTGTTAGTTGAATTGGATTTCAATGTTTTAACATTAGGTAACGTTAGGTAATTAGGTATTTTAGACCATTTTAAGTCTGATAAAACTGATAGAACATCAGTTAGATTTTTAGTTAAAATTTCCTTTGTTATTTCCTTCTACTTTATATTTCACATAAAACAAAACTTACTGAGCTGAGGGGGTGAAAATAGTAGAAAGATCATACTATTGATATCAGCTGGATCATAAAATAAATGGGTACACATGGGTACATCTCAGTCCTTTGTTGTTTTTGTGCCCTGACTTCATTTTATCTGTAGCATCTATTACCACTTAACATATTCTCTCTCCTCTCACTAGGTTGTGTACTCCCTGGGAATAAGAACTTCATCTTGTATGTTCATTTCTGGATCCTCAGAACCTGGTATGTAGTAGGATTTGAATAAATATTTGTGGAATGGAATAATTGACATAAAAATTTATATAGATGCATTTATGAAAACATCTATGCTCTTACATAAGTCGAAAAGATAGTGACATATATTACTTCCAGTGTTTGCCATAGTATTTCTCCCTTATATTTCCTCTTGTTAGTTTATACTTATTAGTACATGTGGATGACTTCATAGATTTTTTTCAAAGAAAATATAGATACTATTCTCGAGATACAAAGAACATTAAATTTATAACTAGCTATTTAAAGACTAGAGCAGGGGACAAGAAAAGATACCCCAAACTAAAAAGAATGTATTTTCTTTTCAATAGAATTTTAGTTGGCTGATAATAATTATGCACAAAATGAGACTTATCTCTAGGGTATGTGTTTCCTGTGTGTGGTGGTTCTATAAAGAGCAGCAGGATAACTTTCTTTTCAAAATACAGCCAAGGATTACCTTCAGTCTAGGTATTCCAATGGAGAATAGAATAATTCTTTAGAGTTGAAGAGGAAAGACAAATGCTTAGAGATAGGCAGGTTTGGGACACTAGGTGATAAAGTAGGCAAAAAAAAAAAAAACCAACACTTTCATAATTTTAGCTCATTAACTGTATCATTGATATTTAACCCTCATTTATAAATAACCAAAGACTACATACACATAAATATCTTTCCATTAGATTAATTTCTTACACTTTTTGGTATGATCATATATAATTTGCTAGCATTTCAGATACCATTAGATAATCTTGTCTGAATTTTGATAATAAGTAATGATGCCAGTAGATAATCTTGTCTGAACTTTGATAATAGGTAATGAAACCTTGTAAATTCAGTTTATGGCTGAGACTAAAATCACATATTCTGATTTCACTTCATTTAATAATTAAAAGAAGAAATTTTGCACCTCAGAAAATACAGGTTCCTTAAGAATTCCTTAAGAATTGCTTCCATAAAATAGATACTTAGCTAACAGTAAATGTGTAATAATGATTTTATTGTATGAGAACTTTGTTTCTTAAAATTGTGCTCCAGTTAAAGAACATTGAAAGTATCCCCAAAATGTAACAGTCTTTTAAAACATAGTTTCAATTAATGTTCTATGAAAAAAAGACATCAGACTATTTTTTCACTAAGTTCACCTAATTCTTTTTACCGAATTTATCAGATATTTTTGTGTCATGAAATATTTCTAAAATTATACACTGGAGGTAATGATAATACTGGAAGTAGACCTTGAATTCTGTGTTTTATAATGAAGTTAAGCATTAAAAAATTGAAGTGGTAATTATTAGCTCTTTCCTTCAATTGTCTGAGCATCTAGACTAAAAGTGATATTTTTACCATAGTTATTTTGACAAATAATTCTTTTATTCAGTTTGAACATAATTCTTATATAAGCAAATTTGTAAAACTTTTTGTAGCCATATTTCAAATGTAATTTATTGGAGAGAGATGCCATTTTAGAACAGACATCCTCATGTTGCATCCATCTTATTCATAATTTTTAAAGCCCCCACATGGTTAACATACTTGTTCTAGATTTTTTTTTTCTTGCCCTTTATAAGTGAACTGGAGGTCTATGGGACTCAAGCATCCACCCCTTTTGTCAACACACACATTCTAGCTTAAAATACCTATATGATTTATTTAATTTACTGATCATTATTGTTATTGTTTAGATACTGTTTTTCATCAAATTTAGAATTAATATTCCATACATAGCTACTTGGGCATCAATTTCAACCTTTACAACTATTAGCAGAAATACATGTCTTTGAAAATATTGGAAGCAACAAAGTGATGGGGGCATTCTTTGCTGATTTTTCAGTATTTGACACAAATTTAGCTGACAGATATTTTAATTAAAAAAAAAAAAAAAAGCTAGAGTAGAAAGTTATTCACCAGGAGGTAAGTGAAGACTACCAGGAATCAGCTAATAACTTGTTCTTCCATTAGACTGAACCTAGGTCAGAAAGGTAAGCATCTAGCTATTATACAGCCAACTTTATATCATTCAAGTCAAGCTTGAAAAAGCAGGTTTCAGATGTTGACTTTTGCTTTCCCCTGATATATGTGATCTTTGGAGGAGAAAAGGACAGCTTTAGGCTCTTGGTGCTGGCATTTTCATGTCTTTCTCAATACCGCAACCATGCTGTGTCCTTTGGAGATGTTCTTTTACTGGACTGCTCCCCAATGAAACTGGGTCTTGAAGTGTCAATGGTATCAAGAGAGATCATAGGATACCCCTCTAAATCTGCCTCTGGTTGATGTCAGTCCTGCTAGCCCTGTGGATTCTGGTCATAGCTGCCAACTTTCTCTTTGAAACTTCTTCCTTTTCATTATGTTTAGGTGCCTCTCAAGTCACCGAGCTTTGGTCCAGACTCAAAATCAAATTTCTTTTTTCTCGTCTCTCCCTGACTGATCTCAGAGATATTACAAAGCACATTAAATCTCCAAAGAGAGACAGCACTTAAAAGTGCTATTTCACTTTTGTGTTAACTCACAAAAGTCAGTATCTCTGACTGATCACCTATGAAAGAACCCTTAAAAAGAACAGTATCACATTAAAAAAAAATTAAAGCATTTTAAACTGCTCTTTGGGGTCTATCTTCTTTTAGACACTTCAACCTGATATAATGGGGGGGGGTTGGTGGGTGGAAACTTGGTCTAAAAAATAATGATTAGCAAATTTAGGAAATTCTTTAAATTTGGCTGGATACTTTTTGCTTTGTCAGAACTGTCAGTGTGTATATTTTACTTTTGATTTGGCCGGTTCCAATTACTTTATAAGAGTTTCTGTTTTTGAAAAACTGGTTTCTTTTGTTTTTTTTCCCTCGGATAAAAGAAGTCATGATAATACTAGAGGTAGACACAGAATTCTGTGTTTTCATAAATATAAAATTAGGAGTATTAATTTAGAAAAGTTATGCCATCTTTCAAAATGTTAGGAAAACTAAACATTACATGATGGTGGGATTTTATCGAAGAGAGGGAGTCAGGTTAATCAGCTTGGCCAGTACATGGAGATGATCTAATATTTATAATTATGACTTACTGTGCTCTCAGAGCAGAGGATATTAACTTGAACATATTTACCAAGAAGCTTGAACATCTTGCCAAGTAGATAGAACAAAGCTCAGAAAAATCAAGCTGGTTCAACCTTTCCAAAATAGTTTTTATACAATGCTTATACTGTAAAAGTGGAATCTATATAGCTTTAACTAGATCTTATAGCACAGCATGAAATACCAAGCAAAGGTATGTGGTTAATAATCGTTTTTATTATGTCATGGGAAAACTGAATAATTCTCAGTCTCACATACCAGTAAGAATTATCCATTTATATGTGGAATCTAAAACAAACAAACATACACCTCATAGAAAAAGAGATCACATTGACGACTACCAGAAGCAGGGAGTGGAGGGAGGAGGAAGTGGAAGAAAGTCGTCAAAAGGTACAAATTTCCACTTATAATAAAATAAATTAGTACTCAGGATGGAATGAGCAACATGATGCCTATAGTTACCACTGCTGTATGATATACATGAACGTTGGTAAGAGAGTAAATCCTGAGAGTTTTCATTACAAGGAGAATACTTTTCTTTTTCCCCCCCATTTCTTGTATCTATATGAGATGATGGATGTTAACTTACTGTGTTAATCATTTCACAGTGTATGTAAGTCAAATGTTTATGCTATACACCTGAAATTCATATAGTAATGTATATCAATTATATCTCAATAAAACTGGGAAAAAATTTTGCTGAGCTAAATTGGATAGAAGTGTGTGTCACATTACTTTTCCCTGCACTTTGCTGTAGTCTGAGGATGCTACGGTAGACACGGGGACTGACTCCAAATTAAGTGTTAGGTGAATTTTTGATCTACCCAGTGAATGATATTAGACGATTTTCGAAGAGTGCAACTGTCTTATACTTTTTTGGGCTTAATTTTTATTTCAGAAACCCATCAGTCTACATAAACTCAGTTGATACCCCATACTAAGGACATTCAGATAAAAATGCATGAAGAGTGAGAAAACATTTGCTTTTGTAAATGAATAATCGGATATCAGATGTTTGATTTGTGTTGTCACATGGGATCCATGAGCATATATGTGAAACTATATATCTAGTGTTTCGAATTATGCCTGTGACATTATAGATGCTCAGTAAATATTTGTTGAATGCTTGAATAAGAAAAAAAGAATTATCAAGGCCTGGGAAGTCACATACAGATTTGATTCCCATAAAATATTTCGTATGACTTAAATTTCCCAAACTAGGCATCAGAATTTTGGGAACACTTATTTGATTTTAACATTTCCAAATGGTTTGTGTACATGTGCATGTGTATGTGTGATCTTCATTTTCTGGTCTTTGTAAACGACATACTGAGAGGAGGAAATCTAGAAACCACATTTTGACAAAACTGGTGCAGTTAATGTGAAAAATCATTGCAAAGTATTACAGCCTCTCAACTAAAATTTTAAGATCACCTTCCATGTGGTAAAAGCAAACTATACTACAAAATATTCTTTCTCCAATAATTTTTATTACTGGCATCAAATAGATATTTCTTTTTGTAATTGATATTTCTTTTTGTTCCCCCTGAGTTTTAAGCAACTGCTAGAACTCTTTATATCTTAAACCTTGAGGCAAAATGCATAAAGGTATTTATATCCTATAGAGTAACTTTTAAACTTTTTATACTTTTGGATGGAATAGATACTATATGTGAATATAAGAACACTTTTAGAGCTTAGTGAGTTCTTATACATTTATATAGTGTGAGGGTTTAGTTTATAATTCAATTTGCTCCAAGTCAGAGCAGTTGACATTTTGATTTCGATTTTCACATATTGAAGTGTTGTTACAAATTCCACTTTCTAGCTTGTTCATTTGCATTGAGTTTTTTTAGATGAACAAGACTGCGCATCATTAAAAGGTTTTCCACATTTTGAGATAACATAAATTCAAATCAAACTTAAATCTATATTCTTAATTTTTAAAAAAATCTATTTGACAGAGAGCATAATGGAGCACAAACATTATTAGTATATCATATTATACATCAATTACAATATTGGTGCCCACTAAATAAATGGTTAATATCTATGGACAAATAATTTATAAGGTTTATAAATACAAAAAATATTTATCTAGTATGCTATTTAAAACATGGATGGGGGGTGCCTGGGTGGCTCAGTTGGTTAAGCGACTGCCTTCGGCTCAGGTCATGATCCTGGAGTCCCGGGATCGAGTCCCACATCAGGCTCCCTGCTCAGCAGGGAGTCTGCTTCTCCCTCTGACCTTACCCCCTCTCGTGTTCTCATTCTCTCTCTCTCTCGCTCTCAAATAAATAAAATATTAAAAAAAAAAAAAAACATGGATGGGGGCGCCTGGATGGCTCAGTCAGTTAAGCATCCTACTCTTGATTTCTGCTCAGATCATGATCTCAGGGTCATGAGACTGAGTCCCACGTCAGGCTCCATGCACAGCGTGGAGTCTACTTGAGATTCTCTTTCTCCCTCTCCCTTTGTCCCTCTCCCTGCTCTCTCTCTCTCTAAAATAAATAAATAAAATCTTAAAAAAAAAAACAAAAAACTTACAGCACTCACCTGTATGATGACCATAATGTCAGAAGATATAACCTAAAGTTATATAATTCCTAGCTGGCAGACTGTTTGCTAAGTCTTCAATTTGAAAGATTCATAAAATAAAATGTATTCTTATAGTATTGTCCTGGTTATTCTAAAAGGGAATAAACTTACATCCTATCTAAGATAGCCTTCTTAAATATTTTACCTTAAATGTATACTTTAAGTTTTGAAAAAGTAATAGTTACTGTTTCCAGATACATTGAGTGAACTAATGTGAGCTGATTTTTCTAGCAAAATAATTGTTCTCATTAAAATTAGCATGGTAATAGCTAATATTTTTGAGCAATTATTACATGTCAGACATTTCCTTATGCATCAACAAGTATAAACTTATTTAATACCCACAGCAGTTCTGTGTGGTAAATACCATCATGAGATAATTTTGAACGTAAGGAAACTGGGTTATAAAGTTGTAGAGAAAATTCCCAAGGTTCCACAGCTCACATAAGTTGGATTCAAAACCAATGCCTTTAATCAATGATCTATATTACCTATAAAATATTTGCAGGATTTCGCTTCTCTGTCCTGATCTCTATGTCCTTTAGTTTGTGTTGCTTCTCCAGGGGATGGATATTGAGATGAAAGTGAAAATTTTAGTTTATCATTTGGGATTTCTATTATTTTTCTGTTACAAGGTATGGGAGAAAGACAAACTGATTTCATAATTTGTTATTTTTTGCAGTTTATTTCATTTCATCAAGATTTTTGATCCTATCTTGACATAGCTTAACTTAAATAGAGACAAGCATGCCCTGGGGAGGAGAGAAAGGTTGGTTGGACACACTTCATGACTGCGTCTATTTTTTCCCTAAGAAGTTGGTGTAAAGAAACAAAACAACCCAAATCTTAAAACAACCTTTAAATCTCTTAAAAAACTTCATAAGATATTTTAGTTGAGAAGCTATGTTAAAATATATGAAATATTGGGCTCACCAAATTAATTACTACTTACACTCTTAATATTTGTCCTCACAAGAGCATAGTGTATTACACCCTACGTGATCAAGAGGGAAAAAGCATTATTTCATTATTTCAGTTTAGAAATCTACAAAGGAAGAAGTTGGGCTTGATGAGAACTCAAGATGAACATCAGATCCGGAGGGGAAAAGTGCTGAAATAAACAGAAGTTTTTATCAGGTAGTGCATTAAGTTTTATGCAATAAACTAATTAACTAAAAAAAAAAAAAGCAATTTACACAGATGCCCCGTCAAACACTACAGGGGAAGCACAGATGGGACACTATCAAGTAGCATAATGCTCTAGTACTCATTTATAAAATCTGCATAATTCTTCCAAACATCTGAAGCCCTGTAAAGAAACACATGCTAAATTTAAAAAAAATATATATTACTCTAAATTCAAACACTCTTTTACATACTGCAATATATTTGAGTGGGTGAAGTGCTATTTGTGGGTAGTATTTGCTTCGCATTCAGTAAAGTTTGGAGATGGAAACAAATGTACACATACAGGGAATTCCCTTGAATAAGCAATATATCTGCCCAATATTGCGATGTACACTGTATTTTCAGCGTATTGCTCTACCTAATTGAATCAATATAGAATATCTTGAGTAGTTGAACCATTCACTTGTTTGAAGGTAAGTGTAAAATTCAGGAAACTTTATCTACACTGGAGGAGAGATTTATTTTCTCCTTTTAAATTATTTTGTTTTTCAGGCTTCAAAAGCTCGTTTTATTTAATTCATACTGATGTTGCTTGTGTTATAATGTTTTTTGGACTGACGTTCAAAGCAAAAGCACCTAAATTTAATAATCACTGCTAAGTGCACCCATGCATTTTCCTCTAATGATATTAGTGGACAAATTTATATTGTTTTGCTTTATGTTTATCTTTTAAGGATGTATTTTTGAAAATGACTCTAGTGCCCTAAGCAGTGTGTAGAACAAACCATTAACTAAATGCCTGACTCCTCTTTCTCTGGCTTACGCCTTATCTTTTTCTGCAGAGATTCTTGATAGTCCTTTATGATTTTATTTTTTTGCTTTTTTTGTTTTCTTAATGTTATAAGCCAACACATCAAATGCAAGAAGTGAAGTTTGGGTTAAGGTTGGGGGCAGGGCATGAAAAGCCTCTATGAGCATTGCTTTATTTTCCCCCCAATCTCTCTACTACCTCTATTATAAAACATACAATATGCAATCTCATTGCCTTTGACCTTATTGGTTTCTCTTTCGCATGGGCAGTAATAATTAATACAGAGCCATTGAGTGATGCGAATATATTCTGCGTTGCATTGTTGAACATGCTAAATAATTTAAAACGCACAGAAGACTCTCTAATGCTTGGTGGGGGAGGCAAAACCATACCCATTTGGAAGGGGCAGGGGGTTGGGGGGTCTTTGCTTTTTTGTTTCTATTGAATGCTTTTCGGCTGTACAGCTGGAAAGGGCATTCCTATAGGACTTTAAAGGCAAAGTAGAAAAATGACATAAAAGCCTTGCTTGGATTTGATTGATGCACTCTCATATTTGAAGTTCACTCAGAGCTTTGTGCTAGAAGGCCTGGGTCACTCTATCCAGCACTCTAATGAGACTGTGTGTGAACACTTCCAGCTTTGTAGGCCTTCCTTTAATCAGAGATTGGAAAACACTCCTGACTGATAGGCTCCAGAATCAGATCTAAACAGAAAATAACATGCTCGATTTGGCCTCTGAAGGTGGGTTGAGCAAATCTTTGTGATGTATTGGAACATTTGCTGAGTGCAAGTGCACGTGGGGTGGTTCCTATTTCTGTCGGCAAATACAAATTTTTCACTCAGCAGGCGTAATCAGAGCTAACTCGAGAGGAGAAATAACAAAAACTCAACAGCCCTTAGCAACTCAGCATGGCATAGAGGGATTTAAGACTTTAGCATTTTATCTCCATCAGTATGAAAATGTATGAGGAAATCTGAACTTTGAAAGTACAAATAAACACATTTAACACGTTGCGAGCCACTGATACTACTGGGTCTTTAGCTGGGCACTTTCAATTCTTCTTTTTTTTAAATCAATTGTTTATTTATTTATTTTTTTTAAAGGTTTTTTTTAAGATTTTATTTATTTGCGAGAGAGAGAATGAGAGACAGAGAGCATGAGAAGGAGGAGGGTCAGAGGGAGAAGCAGACTCCCTGCCGAGCAGGGAGCCTGATGTGGGACTCGATCCCGGGACTCCAGGATCATGACCTGACCCGAAGGCAGTCGCTTAACCAACTGAGCCACCCAGGCGCCCTAAATCAATTGTTTATTAATTTCACCTAAGATTTTCAAATTTCATAAAACTTATTTCCTAACTGGTACCACTTAACTGACTGAGTTCATTTGGATGAGCAAAAAATAATGTAAGTAGTATTTCCTAATGAATTGCTAGTACTTAGTGATATTCTGAAGTTTAAAATTTTGTGCTGGATGACAAAAGGTAATGTCATTCACTGATGAGCAAAAATTATCCTCATGCTTCATAAGAAATACTAGAAATCCCTGACAATCACCTTTCAAAGACACCTGAGTCAGAGGCGCTTTTGGAACTCAGTTGTAGAACTTTCTTATACATGTTAAAAAATAATGCAATCAGGGCTCCTGGGTGGCTCAGTCGTTAAGCGTCTGCCTTTGGCTCAGGTCATGGTCCCAGGTCCTGGGATCGAGCCCCACATCGGGCTCCCTGCTCAGCGGGAGGCCTGCTTCTCCCTCTCCCACTCCCTCTGCTTGTGTTCCCTCTCTCGCTGTGTCTCTCTCTGTCAAATAAATAAATAAAATCTTAAAAAAAATAATGCAATCATGCAAGTAACTAAGAAGCATTCATGTCCAGTGTTTTATTTACATAAATTTGATATAAGTTCTCATTGTTTTGTGATTTTCTTATCCTTATTAATGTCATTTCTTGGAAACAGTGAAATATCAAAACTTATGGTATCAGTGTTTAATATTGAACCTCATGTCCCTTTGTCATCATGTCTGATATATGAGATCCTTCTTAGAGCAATATATGAGCACTATATACCAATGTTGCCCAAGCATCTATGGTGTTAAAGTTCTGTTAGTAAGGTACTCATGTATTTTATTACCCAAAGTTAGATGCTTTTAGAATGAAAGAGCACTATTATTAATAAGGCCAAGAGAGCAGATATATTATGGATTGTACTGGGAAACCATGACGTACGGTGTCCTACCCACAGGAAACTTCCTACCCACAGGAAACTTTCTGTACATCCTTCTGATGTTGAAGCCTTATTAATAAATCTTAGAAGGATCATTTTACCATAATGAAAATTTTACTTCTCATTTTTCACATACTTAGTAGTCTTGAGTCAGCTTTGTTTCCAACAGCACTCTAAAGATACTTGGCTCGCATTTTATAGATTCCTTGGCAATTAAAATTTTAGATGTAATCTCGTTTGAAAATCCTAAGGAAATGTTAACAAGTCCAAATACATGCTGCACTTTTTTTTTATTATTAATATTCAGCCCGACTCCTGGAAGGACCAGAGTGATATGAGTAGTTAAAGGGATACTACGTTTTCTCTGACTTTTGGGCACTGGAATTATCATCTTCATTATGAAAGTGGGCATTGGACATCAAAACAAAGAGTGGGGAACTAACAGACTTCCATAGTCCATATCCTAACTTATGTTCTAACCTCATTCTACCTTTTTTCCTTAATCCCTGGGGATGTTTATTATGAACCCAAAGAAACTGCCAGATCAAATGATTCTGCCTCATAAAAGAGCCAGGGATGGACTGCTGTCAAAATTGTAAATTCTGGGATCAAATATTCTAGGTAAATGTTTCCTTTGACTATTGCCGAGATTTTTTCACTTACTCCCTGGGTTTGTTTTTCAGGATGCAAGTGAATTCTTTGGTTTAAACTAAATTGTGCACTCTCTCTCTCTCTCTCTCGATCCTTCTCTGCAACAATGTTTAAAAATAATAAACCTGAAATGAAGGATTCTTGTAAACCGCATAATCCCTTTGGCTTTTATATTGCATAATTTGCATAAATGTTTGCATGTATATCGTAAAATAGCTTACTGAATGAGTAAATAAATAGAACTACAGTAAAAGGTTAATGCAATCATTTCTATATATACTTAAATGAATAATTATACAAACACAAGTTTGTAAATATTTTAATATTTCTTACTAAAGGGTTTTTTTGTTCCAATTGCCATTTATATTAAAAATTAAAAAAGATTATAAGTTATTAAGTATACTCTCTGCAGTTCACTGGTTGGCAAATATTTATAATTCTACATATGCCACTGTTGTTCTTATTTTTGGACTTTTATGTAGTTTTCTATAAATATATGTAATTTTCTTTTAACTTGGAAAGAATTAGTAAAACTAAAATTGTTACAAAAGAATCATGCTCGATTGGACTATGAGACTATGGACTCTGAGAGACTATGGACTCTGAGAAACAAACTGAGGGTTCTAGAGGGGAGGAGGGTGGGGGGATGGGTTAGCCTGGTGATGGGTATTAAAGAGGGCACGTTCTGCATGGAGCACTGGGTGTTATACGAAAACAATGGATCGTGGATCACTACACCAAAAACTAACAATGTAATGTATGGTGATTAACATAACATAATAAAATAAAATTAAAAAAAATCATGCTCTCACTAAAATGAGAAAAATATCATGGTGTTTAAGATTTTAGAGAGTATATAGATGGATAAACTTATTTATGCCACGTGCTTCTTTATGGTAAAATTTCAGTATATTTGGGGTTGTTGTCAGGTGGCACATAAACATACTTTAAATGTTGCATGCAATAATCTGGTATGATTATTACTTGGTAAAATATTATAATATTGTTTATATCCTTAACTACTCCTTTTCTACCACATCCAGTCCAAGACTAATCTCTGTCCACTCGACCTTCTAAATAGCTGTCAGACAGAGCTGCTTCTCCCATAGCCTGTCACTGATTTAGTTCAGACCATAGTCTCCGACATGAACTGTTTGCCTCCAGTTTTGTCACTTTTCAATCCATTCTTCACATGGTGAGGATCAGCTTTCTAAAATGCAAATTTTTTATCATTCCCCTGCTTACAACTCTTTGAAAGCCCTCTGCTACTTGAAGATAAAGCTGAACTCCTAACGTTACTAACAACTCTCTATCATGGTCCTTGCTGACCTATCACTCACACCTTTCCTCCAGTGCATGCTCCCGCTCATTTTCCCAAACATTCTCTTTTTTAATCCTTCCCTTTTCTCTTCTATAGTAATTTAATTCTTTCCGTCATTCAGAACTGTTTTAGCACGCCGCCTGAAAGCCTTCCCTGATTTTTGGAGTCTGGGTTAGGTGTTCCTTCTATGTGCACCAGTATTAACCTACACTTACCTTGTGATACTTGTCCATTTATTTATCTGAACTCCTGCTGTACTGTAAGTTTCATAATATTCTTCACCTTCCTTTTCTTATTCACAATGATAAGCCAGATATAAATGTAGTATCTGGTCCCTAGTAGGGTTCAGTGTTTTTTTTATTTACTTAATGAAATAACAATCTCTATGAGAACAAGTTGATATTAAAGACATATAGATTTCCATCTTGTTACCCACATTTCCTAACACAATTCTATGTAGTGATCTGGCTTCAGTTACATGAAGCAATTTACAAACAAATTCATTATTTGATTTTAAATGTTTAGCCATCTATTCTTGTTATTTTTCTCCTTTATAAGCATAGTCTCACCTCTCTCTCACTTTTTCTCTCTGTCTCTATCTCTGGTCCTCGTTATGTTTCAAAGTAAAATACATCATCAGTAGGTCACAGAAAAAAGAGTAGACCTTTTTCATGAAATGTTCTGAACGAATTCCAAAATCTCTGAAAGAAGAATGTTGACACAGATTCTCAGTCTGTATTGGTAGTCATTAACAGAGACATTTGCATTAATGCATAGTTCTACGTAAAGAAAAAAACATAGTTTATGTAAGTTTATTGCTACCTCACTGTGAAGTGAATGTACACTCACTTAGCTATTAATTTTCTATTAAACCATTTTTTTAAGATTTTATTTATTTATTTGAGAGAGAGAGAATGAGAGACAGATAGCAAGAGAGGGAAGAGGGTCAGAGGGAGAAGCAGACCCCCTGCTGAGCAGGGAGCCCGATGTGGGACTCGATCCCGGGACTCCAGGATCATGACCTGAGCTGAAGGCAGTCGCTTAACCAACTGAGCCACCCAGGTGCCCACTATTAAACCATTTTTAAGATCAGGCAGCATATTTTATCTTCTCCATCTCATACTTCTGGGTCTGAATCTTATTTTATGTGTCTGAATGATGTTTAAGGATGGATAAATTAGCTTAATTAATTAAATGTATTAGTTAAATACACTTAACTAATGAATTGATTGTAATATTTTCCTATCTGCAACTGTGACACAATAAAGCTTATGAGAGGAACATATTTAATATATAATAAATAAATGAAACTTATAAAAAATAAGTATCCCAGATTTCTTCCTTTTTATTCTAATTATTTTCAAATTCTTAAAATAAAATGGACATGGAAGAAATGAAACAGGAATAAAAATCTAGTTATCTTAAAAAGCATAAAGTTAGAAGTAAAGAAAATATCTAAATTCAGGTCAATTTAACTTTAAAAATTAAGAGAAAAAATTCTAAGGGTTAAATAACTCAATTGAAATATAAATAAATAAATACAATACATTTGGTGGGAAAGATCAAGTACCAAACATGTCAAGAGACTTGAGACTAGTCTGCTTCATGTTGGATATACAGTTGACCCTGAGAAAGCACAGGAGGTGGGGCACCAACCCCACATGTAGTCAAAAATCCACCTACACCTTCTTACTCCCTAAAACTTGACTACTAATAGTCTACTGTTGACTGGAAGGCTTACCGATAACGTATGCAGTTGGTTAGCACACATTTTGTACATTATATGCATTCTATATTCTTACAATAAAGTAAGCTAGATGAAAGAGAATGTTAAGAAAATCACAGGAATAGAAATACATTTGCAAAAAAAAAAAAGAAAATACATTTGCTTATTGAGAAAAAATCCACTTATAAGTGCACCTGCACAGTTCAAACATGTGTTGTTCAAGGGTTGACTATAATTTCCAAGTGTTTTATGTTTACTCATAAGCCCAGTTGCCTTTCTCTTTGCTTCTCAATTTTTGACCTGATTTCATGATTTGGAATGTTTTGGTAAAGTTTAATTAATATGGACAGGCGGCTTAGCATTTTCTAACACATGACATCTTTTTTCTGTGATGGGACCACAAGTGGTAAGCAACACATTTCTCTTGAGGGAGCAAAATGGCTCTTGTTCTGACAGTACAAGGGGGAAGCTACATTTACTTGAGCAGCTCATATTCCCCTCCAAATTGCATAACCCTAAAGCAGCATAGTCTGAGCTCCAGACGAGTGTGTCCACTGCATTTACACAGTTTGCACTGTTACCTGCAGGTAGAGCAAAGAAGATGCATTTGAAGACCAACAACCTTAAGATAGATTTTCCTGAGTAGCCCAATAGTTGGTTTCCATCACAGGCAATGTGGAAACTTAGAGTTAATATATTTAATTCAAGCTCCCTCTGCTTTATTATTTAATTACATAAATAAAAAAATGTTTAAGTATTGCTTCTGTTTGTATAGGTGAAATCATTTTGGAAAAGTCAGGGTTGATCAGTTACTACATCATCCACACAGAGGTTACTTACTAAGATCAAGTGCTTCTTTTAAGTTCCCCTTTAGTTGTGGAAGTCTGACAAATGAAGCTCATTTCTACTAAATGTTTTAAAAAGTGCTTTATGTTTCTTTGTATTTTTATGAAGAAATGACAGTTTTCTAATAGCATTAATAGATATATAGTTTAAAAATGTCCCAAACTGGTTTAGTCTTAAACTAAAAGTTCAAGATGTTTCCAGAGGTCAGACTAATTGTGATTGAAACATCCCCCCGCTTTTTAAAAAAGCACCACGATGCAGTAAATCATCCTAATAGTTCTTCAGCAATCATCATGATATGTTTGTTTATTTACATATCATGTTGTTTGAGATGAGATAGTTTATTACAAAGAGAACTTGATATTTGGATGGTAAAGTAGTAGAAATTGGTATCAGAAAAAATCATTTTTGTTTTTCAGTACTTTGGTTAATTTCTTCTTAGTGTTTTCTTTTTGTAAAACACAATTTATTCTTTAAATCATTAAGCCTTATCTAAAGTGTTTAAGATGAGGGGCGCCTGGCTGGCTCAGTTGGTTAAGCGACTGCCTTCGGCTCAGGTCATGATCCTGGAGTCCTGGGATCGAGTCCCGCATCGGGCTCCCTGCTCGGCAGGGAGCCTGCTTCTCCCTCTGACCCTCCCCCCTCTCATGTGCTCTCTGTCTCTCTCTGTCTCAAATAAATAAATAAAATCTTTAAAAAAAAAATAAAAATAAAGTGTTTAAGATGAAACAGAAAAAAATAAGCTAATAACAAATGAAATGTTTGCTTACATTTATTTCCTACTAAAATTCTAAATATTTCTCCTTAACTATGTTTTTTTTTTTTTAAGATACACTTTAAGTTTTCTCAGTTTCAGGCAAATTGTGGAAAGCAATTAGATATGATTACAAGGGATAAAAATATATGAAGATAGGACTTATTAAAGTACAAAGAAGCAAAACTGAAATAAGTCCTTTTCTTTCCAAAGAAAAGAATCTCAATGGTTTTAAATCAAGGGGAAAAAAAAAAAAAACAAAGGTCTAACTACCGTGTAAACTCATTTTAAATGTCATGTCTTATTAGAGCCTAATAATCAGAATGCCTATTTCCCTCTTTTGCTTGAGCTATCAAATTTGTCAAAATTTTATGATAATTCATCCCATCATTCCTTAGACATTTAAATGACAGACAGTCATGGTAAAGGGGGAAAAAGCCTCTGTAATCCTACTCCTCATGTTAAAACTGCCTCCGGAGAGGTTTTAAAAATATTCCGTATCATAGCATGTGGAGCAGCTAAACGTCTCAATTCCACTTATGATTCCCTGCCTTTTTGGAAAATGACAATAAATTGGCTACCCACCATTCTTGACCTTTTGACTTTTGAACCATGGCTGACCAAATCTTTGCTGACTTGTTTAAGTCAGTAGCTCTAGTATCTCTTAGATCCTCTCCCAAAGGGTCTGAAGCTTTCTCTCTCCTGAACGGGTAAGCTCCCCCTCTAGCGTTCACTGCTCATCAGATTATTCCTCCAACAAATAAGGGAACTGCCCGGTTTTGGGCTCCCCACAGACAGACATAGCTTGGAGTGACATTTATAAGTGTTTAATGGCACAAAGAGGAAAAGGTAAGCATGAATTCTACATTTTAAAATATGTTCTTTCCTTTCAACAGCATCCCAACTATTTGGCTCTGGAAATCTAGGAAATGCTGTTTCGTGTTCCTTGCAGGCAGAATGTAGGCTGAATAGATGGGATGATTTTGGAAGCTATAAGATGACCTGGTAAAAACGATCCTTTCTGTTGAGAGATTTGAAGCCTTGTTACAAATAAGTGACTTTTTATTGAAAGCTGACAACCCAGGACCTCTTTATTTGCAGACCAACTACCAATAGAGGAGCAGGATTGGGGAGTACAGAGGGCTAGAGGCTCCAGTTTTTTTTTTTTTTTTTTTCTTTTCAAGAATTTTGAGAAAGACCAGCAAAAGAATTAAAACCCCTCCATTTGCTGTTACAAAGAGTTTAGGTAAATAAGGTTCCGTATACTGTAAGGCTTATTCTTACTATATCTGGAGCAGAACCACTGAAAATAAGTACAATGGATATTGGTGATAGTTTTAAAGTGTGTTGGTCTCAGAGGTTAAAAGTTCAGCCTCTTCATTAAATCTAGTGTTGAAACTTCAGTGAGACATAATCCAGAATTTATCATGAAGTTGAAAGTAAGAGAAAGAAAGGAAAAGAAAAGAAAGATCAAACAAAAGAAGGGAAAAAATAAAAAGAAAATCTGAAATAGTCCTGAAAAACTCTGCCGTTGGTTACCAAACTAATATCTAGAAGGCTTATTTATTTTTAATTATGGCACATAATGTTAAATTAAAAAACAAAAACAAGCTAGAAAGCATACACCAAAATTTTTGAAGAAGGCCCAAAGAATCCTACTTAAGTGATTGTTTCAAAATTTGTTTCAAAGGATAGGATATGTCATGGAATAAATCATATAGTTCATTTAAAATTCAGGTTAGAAATAGCATGATATTAAATTAGCTTTGGTGTTAATCGTCTGAATTTTGAGGAATAATGGAAGCCCTCAAACAATATTTTTCTTAATATCGTGATTCTAAAAACATGGTTGGTTAGTATTATTCTTGTATTACAAGTTAACATACATTTCTTACTGTCAGTACTAAGAATTTTAAAACTGATGATAAATAAAGATGACCTCCTAAACTCAAGAGAGAAACTTCCTTTTAAAGTGTTCTGTTTTCATATTCATGATCAAATAATCACTATTACCCTCATTATCACTCAGCATGTATCAAGTACCTATAAATTATATAAAATATACATCCCGTGAGAACACAACTTACATTTTGTTATGGTGTTTTGATCTAATAAATACGTTAAGATATTTTCTAAAGTAAAGTAAAGCATCCCTTAAAAATATTCCTTCCTTTGTTGTTGTTGTTTTTCTCTTTACTGGGTCATTTTGACTAGATTGCTTAATATAGCAGCAAAAGAATAATGCCGTCAAGCCCTGCAATGTTAGACCATCTTAAGTTTTTCCTATTTTCAATTTTCCTGGTTCTGTGTTTTATTAAATTCCATTTTAGAGCTCTCTTTTAAAGTTGACTCAAGGGTCTTCTTAAAAAGATCACCCTTCGTGAACTGATAGGATCAGGTGAGTAAGGCCTATCTTTGATCCACAGGAGCCCCTTTGAAGGTTAGAGTCCTAGTATGGTCCATGGGTCCATTTAGTTTTGAACTTCTTGGATGAGACTGATAACACAGAGGATGATCATTTCCACTGAGCTGAGGGTTTGCCAGGTGGACACTCTGCTCTGAACTGGACTGAGATCACACACACTTCTCTCTGCACAGTTGTTTGACAGGAATATCCATCAGTCATATGTCTCATACTAGATTGCATTATAAGGCACACGGAATTAATTGGAGGCCAGCACAAATATATTACCATCTTTAATTTTTTGTTGTTGTTTTAGATGGTGCTCTAAGCCACTGGTTTAGGTAAATTTCAAACCATCAATAAAATTCCAAAGTAAATAGAATACCATATATTACAGGAAAACTGAATTTTATGACATTCCTGTAGCTTAAGTTTAAATGTACAAAATTCACACATCAAAATTTCTAGTATGAAGGAGGTAATGAGTTAGCTTGACTAATTTTTAATTACTAAAGATTATATAGCATTGCAAAGAATAGATGAAGGGGCTTCTGTTTATCAAAGTGGTTATAGAAAAACACACAGAAAAATATGGAAAACAACAAAAATAAAAGCATGAAATAAAGTTAACTACACAGAACCTAAGGGTCCTGGTAGTTTGGAACGACTTATAATAAGATTATGAAATATAAGAACCATAAGGGACCTTATAGATGATCTCATCTACTTTTCTTATCTGCCAAATCTCAGATTCAGGAAAACTTAGAAAAATAAGTTGCTTACTTATTATTATGTGGCTACAAAATGGAGAACAAAGCATCGGATCCTGATCTTGGGGCTTCAATTACAGTGCTCTTTTTTTACCAAGGGAGCTTTGGTCATGCCCTGAGGGGGACAGGGGTGGTTTTACAGAAATAGAAAGAAAGACATTTTTGGAAAGTTTGGAATAGGTGGGAGTTAGTCAAGTAGTTGGGAAATATTTAGAGAGGGCGCAAGTTAAATGTTTGATGGGAGTAAAATGTACTTGTTACACTCTTAAAACTCATGATCTTGGAATTTACCTTCACTAAGATAACAACTAGTAAGATACAGTTTGTTATTGAGACTGGGAATAAAAGAATAAATGATGGTTGACTGAACCATATACTCTGTAACAAATATATTAGAAATGTTTATCAACTATGTACTTACTCATTAGGTCTCTATAATAAATCCACAGTCCTGGGCCCTGGAAAAGGCATAAGCATGGTTCTTATGAGTTACAATGGAAACTTTAGTCAAGTGGGCTCATTTATTTTTAGAAGAAACTGTGCATTCATTGATTAACCAGCAGCCATTCCAGTGGTGATGAGAGAAAACTGCTACAGGACTTTGGGACACAAGAAAGAAAGGAAGGTGCTGGTTTCGAAAGGAGTGTAAGTAGGAAAAAGTCTAGATTTAGTTAAAAGAAAATGATCATAATGGAGTATAGATGACACCTTTCAGAGTTGGAAATCAGCAAGGAAATAAGGAGGGACATTTACCTGCAGGGACAGGTAGCTTCAAAATGTGGTTCACTGTTCTCATTGTGCTGCTGAAGTTCTTGAACTAAATAAGAAACAAGAGTATTGTTGACATTTACATTTAAGACAAAACTTGCAAATTGCAGATTGTTCTTTAATGTAAGTGCAAAGAACATATACATTAAACATGAATCAAATTGCTTAGAATCAGTTTTTTTTTTATTCTGTTATGTTAGTCACCATACAGTACATCATTAGTTTTTGTTGCAGTGTTCCGTGATGCATTCTTTTCATATAACATCCAGTGCTCCATGCAATACCTGCCCTCCTTAATACCCATCACCAGTCTAACCCATCCCCTCACCACTCTCCCCTCTAAAACCCTTAGTTTGTTTCTCAGAGTCCATAGTCTCTCATGGTTCATCTCCCCCTCCGAGTCCCCCCCTTCATTTTTCCCTTCCTTCTCCTAATGTCCTCCATGCTATTCCTTATGTTCCACAAATAAGTGAAATCATATGATAATTGACTTTCTCTGCTTGACTTATTTCACTTAGCATAATCTCCTCCAGTCCCATCCATGTTGATGTAAAAGTTGGGTATTCATCCTTTCTGATGGCTGAGTAATATTCTATTGTATATATGGACCACATCTTCTTTGTTCATTCATCTGTTGAAGGGCATCTCGGCTCTTTCCATAGTTTGACTATTGGGGACATTGCTGCTATGAACACTGGGGTGCAGAATCAGTTTTAATTAGTGGAAATTGCTAGTCCACACGGTAAAGAAGTTATCATGGGCATATTGAAATGTGATTATTTTGATCGTCCTACATAACTTCTATTCATTTATAAGAACACCCATCATTAATAGTCTCCATTCAGAGGCCGGCTTTGTTACCCCTGTCCTCCCTTGCTCACTTCCTCCTCACTCTATTAGGAGCTCAGTTCTTTGCTTTATTTAGATACTAGCCTTTTCCACACCTCAACTATAGATTTCCTCATTCTATTCAGCCAAAAAATAGTCAAAAGTGTTGATTATATCTTTCTTTTCTGCATCTACATGAATTTGTGTGTCATCCTTGCACAGGGGCCATGCTAATCTCTGTATCTTTCCAGTGTTAATATGTGAGCTGCCCAAGGGAGTACTTTTTTCTGCATCTATAGTGTCTTCTTCTCTGTGTCTGGCAAATAATAAGCACTCAATGGAAAATTCTTTCTCTCTTTCTTCTTTCTTTCTTTCTTTCTTTCTCTTTCTCTTTCTTTCTTTCTTTCTTCCTTCCTTCCTTCCTTCCTTCCTTCCTTCCTTCCTTCCTTCCTT
>NW_023270426.1:61487238-61539252 GCF_011800145.1 Mirounga leonina | reverse complement strand
TTCTTTCTTTCTTTCTTTCTTTCTTTCTTTCTTTCTTTCTTTCTTTCTTTCTTTCTTTCTTTCTCTTTTTCTTGCTTTTCTTTCTTTCAGATTGTATTTATTTATTTGACGGAGAGAGAGAGTGCAAGCACAAGCAGGGAGGCGGGGAGCGGCAAACAGAGGGAGAGGTAGAAGCAAGCTCACTGCTGAGCAGAGAGCCCAATGTGGGATTCGATCCCAGGACCCTGAGATCATGACCTGAGGCAACAGACTGAGCCACCCAGGCACCCCAGAAAATTATTTCATGAATGAAATCATGATTAGAAGGAAAGAAAACTTTGGTTTCCCAGTATCTGTTCTATAGTTACTCATTATTTTGTAGATATGGCAATGAAGTTTCCATGATACTCAACATTTTTTTTTTCAAGGTGAAATGATGTATTCAGAATTGGAGCCATACATGGAAATTATGACTTTAACTCTAAATTTATGAATAATTGTAAAACTGTTTTGCTTTAGAATGTCAAAATTATATCTCTTTTAACAAGTATCTCTTTATATACTATATAATACCAACACAGGCATTTTAATCTCATTATTTTTTCTGTGATATATTAACCATTTCACGGCATTCATTCAGTGAGTATTTAAGGAATGTCCTGGCAGCACAGTAGTAATTAAATTTTCTTTTCTTCATGAAGTTATATAGTAGGACAAGAGGCAGATGACAAATAAACATGACAAAAATGCAATGGATGAAAAGAATAGCCAAATACAGGAGTTACAGGATGCTAAAAAAAGGTCATACCTGAAGTTGCTGTATGTCCTATGTATGTTGTATTGTGGTGGTAGGTCACAAAAGTCTGTCTATGTTCATACAAATATTACTCTATACAGACAACAGTGTGTCCAATTGTTCTTCCTTATTTTTTTTTTAAGAGATTCAATCCAAGAATACCATGAGGCTCCAGTGTGTTTTCAAGTATATATTGAATGCTTCCCTTATTGCACTGGGTTGAGTAGTCTGCTGTTGGTTATTCTCCAGACATATTCAGTCCAGTGTAATTTGTAGCAAAAATTATTATTTTAATAATGTTTGAGAGATATGGGGGAAATGTCCAGAAAAAAAAAAGAAGATTTTTTTGAGAAACAATGGAAATAATGAAGAAAGAAGAAAAGGGGCTATAGTAGGTACCCAGGTATCATTAGGAGAAACAAAGCAGGTGATCTCTTACAAAACTTACAGTTTCAGCAAGATATCAGGTAAACTGAACAGGATTTAAAATATTATTATGTACACATTTGTACAAATTTGATGTAATAGAAGGAATAAAAAGTGATACTGGTTGCAAATCAGTCATTCTACTTTCAATAAATTCCATAAACCTTAGACTGGAAATGTGTCTGATGGAATTTAAGTAGGAATTAAAAGAAACAGAACCAGCCATGACATGAGTGTAGAAGTACAGCATTTAAGAGATAAAATAGATCTTAGAGGGAGATTTAGATAAAAGTTTTAACTTTATAGATGAAGCTAAATTGAGGGGAACTGTTGAGTACAGACCACCTTGCAAGAGAGAAGATGTGGATAATGCTGTCATACTATAAATGTTAATGTAAGCTTAGCTCGGTTGCTTACTTCTCTCATACATCTCATCACATCATATGAATGTAAACTTCATGATTGTGGGAGCTATCTCTCATATACTGCTGAAATCCTGTTGTTTAGCACAGAACCTGGTATGATAGTTCTATAAATCCTCATAAATAGTTCTTATAAATGCTTGATTACTACATTGCTTGCTGAATAAACAAGTGAAGGAATGATGAATGAATAGATGGCTGACTCTATGCAGACTATGATAAGCCAGAGAGCCAACAACAGTGCATCTGACAGAACTTGACTTACTTTTGGAAAAATTTCTCTCACACTTCTAAGAAATAATGAGAACAATTGCCTCTTTAATCTTAGTTCTAATAAAAGTAAAATCAAAATTACTGAGTGTGAAACATATGCCAAAGCACTTTGCTTATGTTAAGTTGATTCACCCCACAACCCCCTGAGACATATGTTATCCTCCATGAGAAGAAAAAGAAACCAAAGTCTAAGAGAATTTAAGTAAATTGCCCAAAGTCACACAGCTTGCAAACAGCAGAGCTCGATTTGAATGCACCTGGCTGACTGCACAGCCAAAGCCCGGTGCTTTTCTCTTCTTCCATTCTCCCTTCTATTGTAACATGATTTGGAGAAGTGGTGTTTAAGAACCTAGGAGGATGTGATATTATTAACTTAGAATTTATAAAAACATGGAGAGGAACATTGAATGTAATTTAACCTCTACCCTAGACTTTAAGGAGGAGACACATTTCAAAAATGTTGAGAGAAAAGAGACTTGATTCCATGGTCATCCATTTTGAACTGGAAGGTGGTTCCAGTGTTATAAAAGACTCTGAAACATGAAATACCAGTAAAATCACTGAGCTGCATTCTTCTAAATCCTGGCTCTGTCCCTTACTAGTGTATAATTCTGGGGACAGGGCTTCTTGGCACCTCATGTTCCTCATTTATAAAACAGTGGTGACAGCCATACTTTTCCTTAAAAAAAATTGGACAATTGCATGAGATGTAAATGTAAAGAAAATTTAGAAGGAACGATTGGCATATAGTAGACATTTAATGAATGTTAGCTATTATACTGAAGATGGAGACATTCAAGTGTCCAAATGGTTCTATAACACAAGACACAGGGTCAAACAAGTGGCAGTAGAGAGAAAGGAGTAAGTCAAGACAGTAGGGGACAAAGGTCAGTGGAACCAATTGGGACGGAAAAGTCAATTTTCTTTAGAGGGAGGGTTGCAATAGCAGTCTAAATTTCTGAAGAATAAAATGAATCTGGAAAAGTTGAATACGGTCTGCTGTGGCTCTGGGTGGCATGAGTGGTATGGTCTGACTGGCCATCAGCTGTTTAGAGAATAAAAATATCAGGAATCACAAAGAAGTTAAAATCTGGGGAAAAGCGACTACAATTTATAGGATTAGATATAATAGAAGTAAATATAAAGGTCTGCATTGAGGTCAAAAGGTCAAGATAATGTGGAAAGATTGGCATCACCTTGGAGACAAGTTTGTTTATTGATTACTGAAAATTATCTTTATATAAGATACTTACCACTAATATTGCATATTTTCTTTTACATGTTCATCCACAATGTGTTCCTACTAGAATGCATGTTTCCAGATAGCAGGGAGCTCATGCAACTTGTCCACAGAAGCCCACGATGTGCTTAGCACAGTGAGCGGCACATAGGATGTACTCCAGAAATATTTTTCAAAGAAGGTACTGATTTCACCTTACCTTTGTGGGGAAAGTTGCTTAACCTAAGCTCCAGAGTCTTTATCTGCAAAACTGTTATAATAAATGAGATAATATACGTAAAGTGCTTGGCGTGATGCCTGGCACATTGCAGCTTCTCATAAATACTAATTTTATTCTTCCTGCCTAGTCCTGTTGCACGGTAGATAAATCCTATGCTTTGTAGAGACACTCAGTGGTACGGAATGACACAGGACTGGTCTTCTTTAAATACCATGCCTCACAAACTACATAATCCTTTATGTATTTTATCTTTGCTAGAAACTCCTAAATTATTTTACAATGAAAGTTGCTATTTACACTATATCTTTAGTAAAATATTGATAAAAGTATCAAAGAAATTCATTTATATTAAATTCAGTAAGCACTTACTGATTTTTATTACATAACATAAAGATGATACTATTTTTGTCTTCAAAGACTGTATATATGGCCCAGCTGGGTGGACTTAGATTAAATAGCTATATTGCAAGGAATATATTTTTAAAAATGTAAAGAGGAACTGGAGTCACCATCATCTTCAGCAGATGATTTCTTTTTTTTTTTTTTAACAAGCTGGTATTGAACTCTTGGAGACATCAATTTCAATACTACTAATCACCTACTCAGAGTTTCCTTGGGTTAGACAGAAGCGCTGCAAAGCAGTAAAACAAATCACGGAGGATTATTTAGCTATTTTTTTTTTAACTCCAACTCCAAATGAAAACAATTATATTGGAGACATGCATTTAAGAAATGGGTGAATCATAAGGTCAAATTATCTTTAAAACAATCAAATGACCATTGAAATCCGTTACAAAAGACATTTGGCTTAGGAAAATTGTTTCTTTTACTTGAGACTCAGCATTTATACATTTGCTGTTTTAAAATTACTTCTAAAGATTATCTCTGTATTATAATGGAATTGTTGTGCAAATATGGCTTAATACATAAAATGAGGGCTATTATGGTTTCCCTTATGGTTCCATCACGATCTGTAAAGAGGCCTCCCAGGTCTCTGTGCAGTCTGCCCTCTGCTGCCCTCAGACTGCGCTGCCACAGTCCCATCACATCTGCCTGCTTATCAGCCCTGAAAGAAAAAGCAAATTCTGAGCTCCATCAGAGACTCCCTAGATGCAGCCTAAATTCAAATTAAGAAAATCAAATACTATCAAAGGCTGATTTTGGAAGAATGCTTTCCACCACTAAAAACCAAAACAAAAAATAATGTATCTTAAAAGGCCAGTTGAGCATAGGGCTCATTATCAAGAAAAAAGGTAGGATATGGCAGCAACTTTCAATTTATCACATTTAACTCTCTGCAAGGATTATACATTAATTGTAGAATTTCTGAAGACGAGTGCTTCTACTAGGAAAATAATCTCTACAATAATATGCTTAGTAATGAGTTCAGTCTTCATTATTTCATAGATTCCTTCATAGGAAAAAACAAGCAAACAAACAAAAACAACAACAAATTATAGCTGGAACAAGTTCTACTTTTTCTTCCCATAGATATTTAAAAAAATTAAGCAGAGATTCAAATACATTTACTTACTGATCGTATGCTAACTTGTAAAATTTCTTCTTTTAAGCTTGGTGCCAAAACTCTTATACTTTAAATAAACATAGGAAGTAAATTCTAGGAAAGGAAAAGCATGTACTGAAACTCTAAAATATGGTTTAGAGTTCATAAATCACATAATGAAAATTTATTTCATTAATTTAAACAAGCTGCCAGACTTTATGAAAGACATCTTCATATTCTAATTTGGCATTTAAAATGTGATAGGTCTATAGTCTTATTTTAACCTGAAATGATCAAAATCAGGCTACTTAATACTTCATTAACTGTAATCCATTAAAGAAGATGACTAAATTCAGAATCCACTAGTTGAATATGTGATAATAGCTGACATTTTGTGGTATTAACAGTTTATAATTGTCTTTTTGCATATGGAATATTATTGATATGATTAGCACTACACAAAATGAATAGCAAGTTATGTGTCTTGCAGAGGAAGAGCTAGCATTTTTTTTAAATTATATATATAGCATTGGAAAACTCACAAATCTGAGAATTGTGCCTTAATTGAACTATTATGAATTAATTTGTTAGGGGAGGAAGCAGACTTCTGGGTGATTTTAATGATGAGCTATATTGAATTTCTTGCACAATAGCATGCGTGTCTTTGATGATATCAACCTCAGAAATAGATCATTTTAAACAGCCAAGGTGGCAATTATAGAAGGTTGTCAGATTACAAAAATTCAGCAATTACACAAGTATTTTATCAGGGGATGATTCAGTGTAGGTATGGGTTTTTAAAATATATATATATAAATTTCTGTTACATCTCTTTATAATAAAACATTTTACTTTCTCTCAAGATCTCTCTAGTTTAACAAAATCCTCCCACCAGATATGCAAACTAGAGCCAGGCTAGTCATTTTGGAATTGTGAAAAAAAAAAAAAAAGGGGGTAATAACGTGTTGCGTTACACTCTACTGTTCCAATTCATTTCAATGAGAATCAGTCAATAAAAAGTCTCTGTTTCAGCAAAGGCGGGAGGAGAAACAAAAGGACTTAATGAAATGATCTGTTTACAAAATGCTAAGTGAGGGTTCTATGAGAAAACAGCATTAAATCCAATTTTTGTTTCCTAATGCAATTTAGGAAATCTCATATTCTCCCAGTTTTTGCTTGTCATTTTTTTTTTTTTTTTGTAAATGGACTGAGGCCTGTGGCCTTTTTTCTTAATGTTAATTTTTTTTAAAAGCTGTTTAACTTTCTTTCTCTTCAACTTTGCTACAGTGTTTCTAAATAGCCCAGAAGAGATAAATCAACGTCTGAACTGTAACCTTACACTTATATACTTGTTAAATGACTTTTTTACAGTCTGTTATTGCTAGAAATTGGATTGCTTTTAAACTAATGCTGTCTGGCGGGCAAAAGTGAGTGAAACCGCGAAGCCTGGAGGAACACTAATTACTTGTTTTAATTAGCAGCAACTTTCACTAGAGTATAATCTCCCTACAGGCCACTTTTCGGTAGGTGTGGAAAAAAAAAAAATCATGTAGGAACAAACTGATAATCTCTTACTCGCGCCTAAATGAGAGCAGACCTCTGCGTCTAGTGTAGACATATTCTGTACTAGCCTCTAAACCCGCCGGGAACAGGGCCTACAGGCTTGGCTACCCAATTCAAAGATCTTTAGCAATCAGTTGCACTATAGAGCTCCCTATTTTATGCTGCTACATCATAAAAGTGGTCCTTTTGTTACATTTCCATCCTGAAAAGGGTCTTAATCCCTTTCTTTTCAGACCAGTCTATGGCAAATTCCATTGGGACATCCCATTCGCCACAAGGACTGAAATGACCCACTCCGAAAGCAGCATGTGAAGCTTTGAGCCTTTTTTCCCCCTGCCACTCTCCAGAGAACATTAAATCAGACTTTTCATTCCCCTCACCATAGGGGGAACCCCCTTAATGATGACAGAGAAAGAAAAATTCCATCACACTGTCCTATGATACCATTCTGTTGTCAAGCAGGCGTTTCCCTGGTCAGAGAATCAAACATGGCTTCCAGCAGGTGGATGGTGTTGAAGGTCAAAGGCAGCCAAATGCAGAGGTTACACACAGAGGAAGCGCAGGTTCCCACAGCAAATTAAGTCATCTGTGAAGCCTTCTCATTTCCCAGCGACTAAATTGATGACGGCTCTAAAGGGTCATCATTGCTTACATGCTCATGTGTTTAATGAAAGTAGTTGAGAGTTTAGGAGAGTGAGAGCGGCCCAATTAAAACGCATACATGAGCTACATGTTTAGAGGAATGAATGAAATATTAAAATCTGTGTATGTGACTCTTTTATTAGTTATTAAGGAGATAGACACTTCATAATACTTAATAATTTAAAAATCAGGCCTTAAATAACAGGTTGAACGTGGGTGTACTTCCAAAGTAAAAGTGGAGGTATTGGGAAATAGTAACATTTTTTTCTTTGATTAGAAAAACTATTTTAACTTTTACCTTAAAGATACTGAAAAAAACCCACAATATTATGGTTGTGTAATGCTATTATAAATCTTGATTATTATTGTGTGGTTTTATAGATAGCTCAAAATATGCATTTCATTTAAAAAAATCAAAGCTGACTTAAAATAATTTTTTACAAAATAAAAAATATGGAGTAGTAAATTAGTAGTTTTCATTAGATTTGATGACCTGAGCTTGGTTAACTTTATTCAAATTAAAAATAAAATTTTTTTCATAGATTTTACCATATTTATTTTTTTTATTTAAAATACCTTTTAAATTATACTGTAGCTCTTGCTCAAAAGATGAAATTGAATAAGACTCCATTCCATTTTACACAAATGACTTAGAGAATAAACTTTCACAGGTGTTGACATGTCCAACTGTAAATAGTGATATCATTATAAATACTCCCTTGATCTGATTATGATTTTTTTTAAATGTAGATATTTGTTGAAAAAATATTCATTTTCCAATTAATAACTGAGGAGGGGCCTTAATTGAAAGGTTCTCTCACCCCTCTACAGGTATAACTTCTTGCAAAGTTATTTCTATATAGGGAGCTATTTTTTTTGTGTATATATAAATATATATATATATATATATATATATATATATATATATATATATATAACTTCACGTGGTAATATATACACATTTATTTATCCCCTACTCCAGGATTTAAAAATTTCTGAATTATGAAAATAACCTTAGAAAATAAAAGCAAACTCAAAACTAAGCATATCAACTCTATAATACAACAGATATTTTATTCTGCCATTTTTATATTACTCAGGTGATATTTTCCCGTGCTTTGTTATTTAAAATATCAAGGAAACAAACCCTCCAAAATGCTTAAACTGTAACTTCCCTTTTGTTGCTGCAGAGTATTTCTCCCCAGAAATTTATTTTAGCTTGCATGAAGGTACCTTTAGTTACTGTTTTGTAAAAAGTGAAAACTCACAAAGCCTTTATACAAATGATTGAATCTTTGGCCTGAGATTCGTTTTCTTCAATGGGGAAGGCTTGTGGTTTGGTTGTGTTCAGGGTGCAGCTTGCTGGAGGGTGGGGTATGCTGTGCATGAGATAGCAAAAAAAGATCTGAATGAGTATAAGTAAACATCCAGAATAAAGGAGCAGTTGAAAGGGGCTTTGTGAACTAGGGGTGTTGCAGTGGAGGAGAATGGGTGAGGGTGGGGCTGCCCCAACCCTTTGTTTCCCCTCACAGTAGTGCCTCTGAGGGACCTGCATTGTGCCCTGAATGAACTGACCATCTCTCAAACGGGCTAATAGTCCCCCTGTAAGCACATTTAAACTATTTAGCCTAAATATTTAGAGTTATTTAGGGCTCTTTTTTCATTAATTAGTGGCTACCTACCTACCACTCCTCAATATTCCGTACACTCTGTCCCTGATACTTTCTACAAGACACATGCTGAAATCCCTGGCTAAAAGTTATGACTGGGACTTGGTGCTATTGAATTAAGTCTGAAGAAAAATCATTTAATTTTCATAAGATTTATATGCTATTTAGAGAGACTGCACATCAAATGAGATGCAAACTCAAACACGATTTATTCCTATTTTCAAGTTTTAATTTCTGGACAGAAAGGTTATTTGAGCACAGTTTTCATTTATTTGTTCTTAAGTGTGAGAAGAAAACCCATGTCTGAAGAGTTGTCTTGCAGAATCTACACACCACCGAGGAAAGTTGACTTGGTATAGGCTGCAAAAAGATAAAGAAAAAAGGAAACAGATTTTTTTTTCCGTTCACTAAATATCAAAGTATTTGTGTTTTATAATTCTGAAGATTCTCTAGGTAGGTATCTTGATGGGAAATCAAACTTGAAAGTCCATGAGGGACTCAACCACAATTTCCAAGTGTCATTTAAATTCCATTACTAACTTTTTCAGTATTGTGACCAGTGATTAACCTCCTAGGGAAACACCATCGATAAAATGACTTAAATTAAGTACTGAAAACCTAAGTATAGGAGCCATGTGTACTTTACTGTTATTTATAAATGTACATACATGTATCATATATAGCTGATAGCTTATTTGATAAGGCGTTATGTAAAGGGTAAATTTTTCTTCTGAGGTAACAAGTGATAAAACTATAAGGGATTTTGATTATTGACCTTTGAAACAAACATTCCTGACTCAAAATAGCTTCACCAATTCTGTATAAGGCAAAAATTTGAAGGTGTCGTCATACTTAGCATTTTGGTAATGTAATTCTTTTTATCTTTGGAGAATATTTGTCTTTGACTTTGAAATATAAATGCCAAAACAAAGATAATCTTATATTTGAGAAGATGTGATAATATAAACAAATATTTTAATTATAAATAATTATAACTATCAGTACTTAAATATGGGTTCTGGTTACATGGCTGTGTTCAAATTGTGAAAATTAATTAAGCTGGTGTTTATTATTTGTTTCCTCTCAGTATGTATATTTTATTTCAATAAATATCCTATTTAAAAATTTAAATAATTTCCAGAATCGTAGAACTCCAAGAGTTACCTTACAAATTGTCTAATACAGATTTTCCAATGGGTCTTTCCTTTTTAATTTTTTTAAGATTTTATTTATTTATTTGACAGAAAGAGAGAGACAGAGAGACAGCGAGAGAAGTAATACAAACAGGGAAAGTGGGAGAGGGAGAAGCAGGCTTCCTGATGAGCAGGGAGCTCAATGCAGAGCTTGATCCCAGGACCCTGGGATCATGACCTGAGCTGAAGGCAGACAGTTAATGACTGAGCCACCCAGGCGCCCCTGGGTCTTTCCTTTTTGAATGGACAATTTTATACCCAGACTATTTTGGCAGGGTGGAAGCCCTAGACAACCCACTTATGGCATCTTTAAAAAGGGTATAAACAATAAACATGACAGAACTCTGAAAACCAAGATACGAACTATAATTACAAAAGATTGTTAAATTTTCTAAGTGATAGCAAGTTGCACAAGACAAGTTTGTTTACCTCCAAGAACTCAAAATACAGAAAGGACAAAGTTAGACATATTCATAAGTAAGTGTGCCAGTTCTTCTGATTGAAATACAAAAAATTATGGAGTATCTTTGATAGATGCTTACAATGTTATTTTTCCAGAGGTTTTACCTGAATAATAGTTATTTTTCTTAACAGTCCTGTGAAATAGTTACTATTATTTCCACTTACAGATGGAGAAACTAAGACTTTAAAATCATCAAAAAACATAAAGTTAGTAAGTGTTGAAGAATGGATTTGAGTGAAGGCAGTCTGACTCTGGAATCTATGTTCTTCTCTACTATTGGAGACTAAAATATTTCTTAGGTCCCCTGGAGGTCTCCAAGAGGGAGGAAGAAAATGTAGAGTTCTGAACTTCTTCAGATGAAATGCATATTCAATATGAATTAGACAATGACAGAATTCAAAACATGTGTTCTCCAACTTGTTAATTTAGACCTTGAAATGGATTTACACATAGAAATGCTATTATAAATTTATTCCCCAGTTTACAAATATCTGTTTAACTCCTAGTTAAGATTTTCTGTGCCAAACTTATGGATCAATTTGCTGTGTTTTAAGTCTGATGAAGTATTCATTGTCTAATATATACTTATTGAGTATGTACTCTGTGCCACAGCAAAACATTACACTGATTATTAGGCCCCCATATTCTAACAGAAGAAACATGGAATTATTGAATGCATTGTGGTAAGTCCTATAGTAAATGCTTTCATAGTGTTTTAGGAGTACAGTAGAAGGTAGATTTATCTTGCCTAGTGGATTTGGGGAAGACTTTAAATTACATATATACTGTTACAGAACTGTTTGTCATTATTCTTTTATGCCCCTTAATGGTAGAACTATGATTTTTGGTCCTTGTTTATCTAGAACTCAATTAACATAGTTTTGGAGAGTCTAAATATTGTTGAGATTTTAATACATGATTGAAAATTCTTTAACACTTCTCAATGGAGAAGAGGGGTCAGTGTTTCCTCCCTTTCAATTTGGGAGGCCATGTGACTGCTGTGAACACTAGAGAGTGCTGGGAATGGCCCTATATCTGAGACCAATTCATTAAAGGCCATGGTGCTTGTCTTATTTGCCAGGACAGAACACTTGCTCTTGGAGCTGTGAGCTGCCATATAAAAGGTCTGACTTGGAATCATATATTTTGAGAATTAGTCAAGTGAGAAACATGACTATTAAAATGAAAAAAAAAAAAAAAAAGAAGTCTGACTAACTAGAGGCCTTCATGTTAAAGATGATCCAGTCAAGATTCCCAACTGAGCCTTGCCTTCCTTCCATCATCCCCAAGAGGGTACTAGAAATGTGAATGGAGCCATCTTGGATTTTAATGACCGCTGAACTTTACCAAGTTACCTCTATCCATGGTACATGGAAAAAAAAAAAAAAAAAAGGAGTCTCCCAGCCAGGCTCCATCCAAATTCCTGACCTGCAAAATCATAAGGTATAATAAAGTGGTGGGTGCCTGGTGGCTCAGTTGGTTAAGCGACTGCCTTCAGCTCAGGTCATGATCCTGGAGTCCCTGGATCGAGTCCCGCATCGGGCTCCCTGCTCAGCAGGGAGTCTGCTTCTCCCTCTGACCCTCCCCCCTCTCATGTGCTCTCTCTCATTCTCTCTCTCTCAAATAAATAAATAAAAAATCTTTTTTAAAAAAAGGTATAATAAAGTGGTTATTATTTAAAGCCACTAAATTATGAAAAAATTCATTACACAGCTCTACATAGCTGTAACAAACTAGACAAACATGTTCAAAATTATCTTCCATATATTAAAATATTTGACTTTCATATCTCTCTAACTATACTCTTATCTCTTTCTTTCCTTCACTAGAATTGCTGAATGAATGAATAAAAGATAGAATTATGAATCAGGGCTTTTACACTAAATAAACACACAAAATAAATATAATAAATTGTGATAAATGCTCTGAAGTAAGTTAAGAAGGTGTTGTGAAGAGCAACTTTTAGGAGAATCTAGTCCACATTAAGTGCTCAGAGAAAATTACTCTTCAGAAGTGAGATGAAGGATGGGAAGGAGTAGGTGGGAGGAAATTAAAAGAATGAATTTTCTAAGAAGAAAAAATAGCTAGGTAGCAAGTCTATAAAATAGGAAAGAGATTGGAATATTCTAGAAACTGAAGGAAAAAGAAATAACCACTATAACTGAAACATAAAAAGCAAATAAGAGGACAGCTCAAAGTGATTTTGGAAATGTGGCTCAAGAGCCATATTATAGAGGAAAACTTCTTTTAAGAACTTGGATTTAATCCAAAATTCAATGGGAAATTATGTAAATTCTTTATAGGCATTAGCTATTATTATTTCTACTTATGTTGTAAAATATTTGCCAGATCTCTTTCTAATAAAACATTATATTTATAATACTAATATAACATTGAACTTTTAATATTTTTTTCTTTGTAGAAATTTGAATGCTTCTCAAACCAAAAGCAGGTTCTCAGCAGAAAGAATAATGCCATTTCTTCCCATAATTTGTCCCTACATGGTAACTCCTAGGCAGCCTCTGGAAGCTACCACAGCACAGGAGTTAAGTGGAAAAAGAAAAAAGGCTCCAGGGAAACAGAGAATCGAGGTCCATCTGTTGTCAACACTGAAAAAAAAAAAAACAAAAAAAAAAAAACACATTCCCAATGGTCATAGTGAGGGCCCAAACAGTATTTCCCATGGCAGTTGTGAGGTTTAAATAAAATAATCTATATATTTCTCTCATGACATGATGTGCCACACAATGGTGTTTTAGTAAGTGTTAGTTATTATTGTTACATTTGATGTATAATTATGATGAGGTAACTTTTCTCCCGAAATGATGTAAAGCGTAGTTGTGAAGTAAGCATTCACAAGCTGAGTATTTCTTGTCAGTAGTCCTTATTTAGGGAGGCTAGCTTTTCTCTTATAAGTTATAGGCAATATACCAAGCTGTCACTGAATAGAGCCATTATTTTGAGGGCAAGTGTGTTAACTAATTTTATAAATAAGCCCAGACAAAAGTTTGATTGCTTAAAAAGGAAGATTTTGCTCCTTTCTCACGTACCATTTAGGATCACTTCACCCAAACTTGGATAGTTAATGTAATCTAATAAGACTAAGGAGGTGTGGACTCTACTTCCTCCTCTTTCCTTCACACTCCAACATGCCACAGTTATAAGAATGTGGTCATTACTCCCAAATCAGTTTTCTTTCTCTGTGTCTTCCCCCATCTGCATCTAGATGAAGAGGCTCCTGCAGGGGATTCCCAGGGGAGAGGTATAACCATGAGATGCAGGGACCGTGGTTCCCTAAATCACCATGTGAGAGCTCTCAAACCAAACCCTGGGCTTGAGCTGCTGTGTGAGCAAGAAAGAGACAATTTGCCTAGTAAGCCACTCATTGAGATCTTTGGATTTTATGTTTAGCTATTGGAGTAACTTGATTAACTACTTGAGAGACTGCAGAAAATACCATTCTCTCAAGATATAAATGAATTTTTAAAATTTCACTTAAAGGGGAGCCTGGGTGGCTCAGTCATTAAGCGTCTGCCTTCAGTTCAGGTCATGATCCCAGGGTCCTGGGATGGAGCCCTGCACTGGGCTCCCTGCTCTGCGGGAAGCATGCTTCTCCCTCTCCCACTCCCCCTGCTTGTGTTCCCTCGCTGTCTCTCTCTCTGTCAAATAAATAAAAAATAAATAAATAAATAAATAAATAAATAAATAAATAAATAAATAAAATAAAAATCACTTAAAATTACCATCTTTTTCTCCTCTTTAGTTGTCTGCTTCTCCTAATAGTACCATCATTTTCCCAGGCTCTCAGTCTCAAAATCTTGATGTTATCACTGGCTCTGTTTTGTTCCTCGTATATAATTTGTTCCCATCTTCAGTGAAGTTGGAATCCTCAGTGATTTTTCCACTTAGCCCTTCCTTCTTCAACAAATATAGCAGTTTATATCATTGGTATAAACTTAGGTATATAAACAGTATATACCTCTTTCCTTGATCATTATTTTAGTAATTCAACCACAATTTATTTGGTTCTCAATATGTGCCGAGCATTGTGCTAGGGAGTGTATCAGTCAGTCCAGCCAGGAGACAGAAACCACACAGTAATTTGAATCTGGAAAATTCAGTATTTTAACTTATTTAACTTATTTAACTAGCAAAAAGGGTTTAAAAAAGACTCTATGGCTAGACAAGTAGCAAATGCAAAAAGCACAGGGAATCAGAGAATAACACCAAAGTCCCCATATTCTATTAGCTCAGAAACTACTTGGGCCATGATACAGAAGTAAGTATTTATAATAGATTTGGATAAGTGCTATGATAGGGGTATATAAAATATTTATAGGAATATAGAGAAGTTCACTTAATCCATCCTGGGAAATGGGAGAATGATCATGGACGAGCTGACATTTTGGGTGAGTTACGAAGAGTGAGCAAGCACTAGCTGGATGGGGCATGGGTAAAGAGGAGGAAACTCTCCAGACAGGAAACAGTAAGGGCAAAGGCCAAGACTGAGCTAGAGCATTGCTCATATGATGAATCATAAATTATGTAAGCTGCAAACTATGGGAAAAAAGTGACCCTAATCTGTCAGCATGGGCTAGATCATAAATTTGTCTGTTTTTTTGTTTTTTAAATGTTATTCTAAAAAGCTTGGATTTTATCTTGAAGACACCAGAGAGTAACCTAAGGATTAGAAACAGTTGGTTAGGGTGGGGTGTGGATTGTCAAAATTAGAATCACAATACTGAAAATCCATTGCCAGGGTGAACTTGGTGTAAGTTCTGCAAGGATGGATATCTCTATTCACTGGCAAGGCCCCCATGCCTATAATAGTACCTGGTACTTAGCACAGGCTCAAATACTTGTACTTAGCAATAGTACCTGGTACTTAGCACAGGCTCAAATACTTGTACTTAGCAATAGTACCTGGTACTTAGCACAGGCTCAAATACTTATACTTAGCAATAGTACCTGGTACTTAGCACAGGCTCGAATACTTGTACTTAGCAATAGTACCTGGTACTTAGCACAGGCTCAAATACTTGTAGCCAAACAAATGGACAAATGAGTGAGTGAGAGTTCATTGTGAAGATGGCACCTAATTTGAGTTGGGTTAGAAGTAATTGAGTATTCACTTGTGGAAGTTGAGGAGCCAGGTGGATATAAATCTCCAGCTCAAGAGCGATTCTGTCAAGAAATTTAGTTTGGGGAGGTGCCAAGATACAGGCAGGATTTGAGCTCTTGAGTTTAAATAAAATCATTTAAGGAGAGTGTAATGGAATGATATGAAATAGACTTTAGGAAACTTCAGTAGTTACTACAGAAGTAGAGAAAAAGGAGTCAGAAATGAGATTGAGACATAACCAAAGATTTTGGACAAGATCATGAGAGAAAGGTAATTCGAAGACAGGGGAGGAGAGAGAGATCAAGAAAGAAGCAATAGTGGACTGAGCGTAAGAGTCAAGTGAGATTAAAAAAAAAAAAAAAAGTAATGTTAGTATCTTTTAATCTGGCTTTTTCTCCCTAATCTTATAATACAGCCTACATGTTGCTCTCTGTGGAGCCTTCCTAAAGTCTAGTTCTAATCATTTAACTTCCTCTTTAAAAACTTTCAATGATTCCTCACTGCCCTTGATTCATGATCAGGAATAATCAAGGAGGCCTTACCCTCAGGACAGGTGTGACCTCTGCTTTGAGTCCCATTGCATTGCACTGGAACTTGCCACACTCAGCCTTTTCAGTACCACATCTGTAATCCCCCTCAACTAGACTGTAAGTTTTCTGAGAACAGGAGCTGAGTTTCACTCTTTGTATCTCTGCAGATTTAGCATGATGCTTACATTTTTAGAAAATAAAATGTATTAAATACCATATTCTAAAAATCAAGCTAAATTGCCTTTCCTGATAGTGCTATTAATTAACATTGAAACCTATAAGTTAGGTAAGATACTCCCATTTTGCCTCTTCAGTGGACCAAAAATTCCTTCCTACATTACTCTTACGTGGAAAACCAGAGCTTCAAACCAAGGCTGTGTGCCCTTTAAGACTGAAATGTTTTCCACGCTGTACCACACTATAGATGGAAGGACACCAAGAGATATTTATTTAATTAAATTGGTTTGAATTGATAACGACCTTGGAAATGGTTTTCTGTTGTGTTGGTAGAGCTCCTTGCTTTGCCTTTTTGCCTCTTATTTTAGTGATATGATTTGGATGATGATATAGCAAGCAGGGGTGGGGGATACAAGGACAATAAGTTGTAGAGGACAGAATTAGGATTTTGAATGATGCTGACAGGTTGAAATGATGGGTTAAAGTGAATGAGTTGAAATTTAACAGGAAGAATTCTGGAGGATGTATTAGCAGTGGGAAGGCTCAAAAGGTGAAAGAGCAGTTAGGATGGTTTTAAACAGTCCAGGAGAGAAGAAATGGGGACTGAACTCTGTTAACGGGAATGGATGTGAGTGACACGGTGCATTTAGAATAAATATACCTTGACAAGTGAATGGATGCAAGGATGAGGAAGAAAGATTCAAATGGGACTTTAAATATTTGAGCCTGAATAACCCAGAAAAGGTGAAGACATTGGCAGAGACAGAGAGGTCAGAAAAGGGGCCTGGATGGGGAGTGGAATGAGAGGAAGCACAGGGATTTCGGCTTCAGGAATGCAAGTAATTCAAGTGGACATAAAACCATTTTCTTTTTGAAAATTGGGACACTATTGATTCACCTCATTTATTTTAGGCAAGGTGTTAAACCTATTCATAAGTTTTACAGCTACATAGTATTGAGCAAATACTTTGCGCCGGCAACACAGCGGAGTGCTTTATGTACATCCTCTCACCTAATTGCCCTAACTTGCCTTGAAAGTCCATTTACATCTGAGGAAATTGAAGCTGGCAACTAGAAAAGACAACTTAAGACAACCAGAGACATTTCTTAAGACATCCAAAGACCTTGGTGGAAATCACTAAAGCTCATACTGAATCCATTATTAAAGCTTCTATTAAATGAAATTGCTCTCTTTTTGTAATATTTCTGCCCAATGCAAACCATTAGTTAAGCTGTGTCCATCTCAATGGACTTGATACGTCACTTTGTTTCCTGTTTTGTCACCATTTTGGCATTTACTCATTGGCTGAATCTATCTGTTCCTGACCTTCTTGCTTAAGGGGGAGCTCTAGCACCTGGAACTAAAATTCTGAGTCTGATCCATCAGGCCTACCCTTAGCTGGCCTTATTCCCCCACTCTGAGGAAAGGATCTTGGATATTCTCTGCCAGGTATGTCTTCTTGAAACTCTCCTACTCTCTCTGGGCTTTCTAGGATTATTGTTTGAACCAGATTTTGAAGCTGGAGGGAGAGTTTCATGAGTGAATATGAGAAGAAAGATATTCCAGACAATAGAAACAGTATGTGCAAAGCAGACTAAGGTAATTGTCTTAATGATACTTGTTATACTTTTTTCAGTATAAAGAGTCTTGACAGTGAAGGTTGAAGATGAAGACTTAGAGATTCATAGTTCTGTGTTTTACTTTCATCTCCTCAGAACAGTGGTTTTCCCTTTTTGTTCATTTTTGTATACCAAGCATAGCTGAAGTGGACTTCCCTGTTTCCGGTCTTACCCTTAAAACTTTCTGTCATCTTTGACTTACTCTCCTTGGCAATGGTCACAAAGGTCCATGACATTTTTTTATTTATAAATCTTAGCTCATCAAAACTCTGTGGTTTCTGAGGATAGTCCTTCTTTATCTCTTCATAGATTTTGCTTTTATTTTTGTTTGGTTCAACTGTTCTGCCCACAAGAATCTTCTTTGGGGAGGGAGTTCTAGACACCAGATCATGCCTACAATGTTGCTTTATTTTATCAATGGCTTTCTGAAAAGCCTAAGGTACATGTTTAAGAATCTCCAATAGGCAATTTTCGTGCTTTCATGAACTCATAGATGACATATGGCAGTTAACTGTTGGTTGTTCCTCCCAATGTTTAATTTTTCATTATGTCCTCAGTGATAAATTCACAAGTTTTACTGGGATATAGAATAAAGACCATATTTCTCATGTTCATGGGCCTAAATTATGGCCAATTGGATGTAAGTAGAGATTATGTTTTGTGTATATCGGAAGTGTCTTTCAAGGATGGTGATAAAAACTTTTCTTTTAATAAAGTTGAGATGATTGGCGCTCTAGCTGTCATCTCAGACTGATTAAGAGGGCCCCATCAGAAAAGCAGTAGCAGTAATGATGGCCAGCAGAATATGTAGCATTTGCCATGTGCCAGGAATTACTCTTTACACTTTGCCTATGTTAACTCATATGCAACTCATGTGCATATAATAATCATATGAAATGGAGATCTCAGTTCCCTTATCTCTAAGTAGTGCTTAAGAGCAGGGTTCATATAGCCACACTGCCACATCGATGCTGCTTTTTATCATCTGTACCTTACTTAGCAAGTAAAGAGTTAAAAAGAACAGCCCCTATATGTGAGAAACACTCATTAAATGTTAGCTACTGTTACTTTGGAATACTTATTAGAAATTACTACCCACAGTTCCAATTAACAATTTCCATTAAAGTAATTTATAGTTAGTAATTATAAATCTATTTACAGATGTAGATATGGAGGCACAGAGAAGTGAAGTGACTTGCCAAAGACTGAACAACTAGAAAGTGGTGAAGTTAGATTCTATGTCCATGTTCTTAATCCATCCCGTTTTGAATGAAGGGCTGAGAGGGGCCTGGAATCTGCACGAATGTGTGATGTTGCTACCCTAACCCTGGAGAGCTGACCTTTGGACGTTTTCAGCAAAGATTCTAATCTTATGCACTATGCCAGTTAATTTGGATTTTCTCTTGCATGCAGCTAAACTTAATTCCAACTGTATCATGTCTTAATTTCTCCCAAGGGCATTTCCACTTTCAGATCATTACCCAGTTGTTTCTTCTAGATCAGAGTGAAGTGCAGAGTAACAATTTCTTGTTCCCCTTGTATCTTCTGTGAGGTAAATTACCAGCAACATTAGTGAAGCATTTTAAACAGGAAGTTCAAGTTTTAATGGAGTTCATGTTCTCAGATATGTGGGTAGATGTAGGCTGCATAGCTCCGTCAGCATCTTCCCCCAGGTCTGTATCATTTATTGCCTATGTTAGGAGATCATTGTTCACATCCTCTGCATGCTCGGGCATTTAATAGTACACTTTCACCAGCGAAACACTAGCGTCTCTCTCTTTTTTTATTTTCACCCGGTCTCAAGCATGCTTCTATCTTCATGGTCATGAAGTTTAGTAGAAATACCTATCTGACTAGTTTATGTCCAAGACCTCTTGTAGCTAAACTCATGATTTTAAGAACAAGAAGGTATTGAGAAATGGTGGACCTCTTTGTTTAACACAAGCGCTTCATCGTTTCCGCTGGGTGTGTCTAACAGAAGTACGGTGGGATTTGAGTCTTGCTTTGAGCTTTGGCTCTTGGGAACTATTAAAATTGTTTGGTATAAAATGTCATAAGTTAAAAAGCAGGGCAAAATGACGAGCAAATTATTAACATTTAAACTAACAAATTTAGGGATGCCTGGGTGGCTCAGGGGGTTGAGCATCTGACTCTTGATTTCAGCACAGGTCATGATCTCAGGATCATGAGATGGAGCCCTGAGTCAGGCTCCATGTTGGGCATGCATCCTGCTTGGATTTCTCTCTTTCCCTCCTCTGCCCCTCCCCTGCCCCTGCTCATGCTCTCTCTCTCTCTTTCACAAAAAATTTTTTTAAATAAAAATTAAAAAAAAATAAACTAACCAATTTAGAAGTGTAGTTGAATCTAATCTAATATTTTCTATTTGTTTTATCTGATGCTGCTATTAGATAATGTTTAGCTGTAGTATAGAAACTCACCTATAGATCTTATTTTCTATAATTTCAATGATATGGCTAGATAAAGAAATTCACATTAGCACATTTTAATAATTTGCTTTTTTACTTAATTTTGTTTTTACGAATTCTCAGAAGTGAGAACTGGGGAATCCGTAAGTGTTTGAACATGAGGAAGCAAAAAAATTACGTGTAAATTTTAAGCCGGAATAACCAAATAGAATATCTTTTGAAAACTGGTCCATCTTTTGTTACTGCTGCCTAAGCAGTCAACCACAAGGATGTTTTTTTTTTTTTTTAATTTTTTTAATTAATTAATTATTTATTTATTTTATTCTTATGTTAATCCCCATACATTACATCATTAAGGATGTTTTGATTTAACCTCAAATCTTCTCAGATATACTCAGAGGTGTAACACTAACACACTAAAGTAAATACCACAAAATATCCTTTGCCTTTGAAACATAACTGCTGTCATAATGACCATCTGCCGGCTGTAAGTTTCGAACATTCAGTGACCTCTGACATTTATGACAAATTATGTACCAAAGTGCTAGTGACGCCTTGTTAAAATGAAGCCAGAGGCCCTCAAGTTCTCAACCCCTCTTGTCTTTAAAAGCATGGGTTAAATAGCAGCAAGAGGCAGCCTGGACAGAAAACAGACATGGCGACAGCTAAAAGGAAATGAAGCCCTAATCCTCTACCCTTTGACTTTTGCAGCTGGCTTCACTGCAATGTGCTTTCAACCATTAAACTACCTTAACCTTCGGAAGAGCCAAACCAGTTAAAATTGACTGAAAATTTGCACATCACCACATAAGACTTGATTGATTCTTATTTGAAAATTGTGGGGAGGACGGTCGCTTACTGCAATATTTTTAACCAACAAAATACGTTTCTCAGTCATCTCTGGTGCACAGTGATGTTGATGTCATATAAAAAGCAATGTGAAGAAAACTTTTCAAAGTCACAAAGTTAGTCTAGTTGCAAAATACAGTAGTGTCAGTTGGATTTAGACAGAGTAGACTATATTGTGTAATGGCTTTTAAAAATACATAAAAAACAATCTTATTTTTGATTCCAATTCCGAAGATATTGGATATCCCATATGCATTTTACACATATGGGATAAAACAAGATCAGTTAGTATTTATTATAAAAATCTATCGGTATATTTTTGTAACCAATAGTTATTTTATTACAATTGTCATGAGAAACGGTGAAAATAATGTACACAAAATAAACTTATACAACGCAATTTCTTCATAAAAAAAACCCCAAGGCATTTTTAACTTATGATCTCGTGACACAAGGTAATGCTCTGAAGACCAAAATCTTCAAGTTAACATAGTAATTGGTAAACTTATGAGGCAAGCCATATAAAAGAATGGCGTATAACTAACTCTACATGATGGGATGACACAAGAATGTTGACATACTGTGAAATATTAAGACATTTCTTAAGCAAAACCTTTAGAAAAATTGGAGCTCCTAAGTATCCAGTTTCTCACCTGTGTTTTCTTGACTCTTCAGTCAAATAGATTGTGCAGTCTCTGGCATGGAAAAAAAAAAAAAAAAGAGGAACCGAGTGAGGAGACCATAGAGCACGAAGGCATGTACTTAAACAATGCAAAAATCTACATTGTACCCCCAAGCTTATCTAAAAAGTAGTTTACCTATATATTTTTAAAGAAATTACAAAGTTTTCATAACTTTGCTCTGTTGGAAATATTATCTACAGTTTCAAAAATTGTTTTAGATAAAATTCTAACTTGTCCAAATGAGAATGTATGACACCACCCAGGTGTCCCTCTTATCTTTTTTTTTTTTTGGACTACTTTTAGAGGGCACGGGTCACAGATATAGATATTGCACATTCTCTACTATTAGTATTTTATAAATCATTGGTGCCCGTATAAAGTATACACATAAATATATGAATATGTTTGTATATATATATATAAATTTTATAATTATAACTATCATTTTTATTTTAATATTCAAACTGATATTCCAGAGACAAAATCTGGTCTTAAGCAAAATTTATAGTATATTTCCAGTTCCTTTTCTGCCTTTGCATTTCAGTGGATTCTTTCATCCACATCCAGTGCCTTTCTTTGTCCTTTTTGCCTCTCCAAAGACCAGTACGTCCTTTTCCTCCTGTTCCCCATCAAAATTAGCAGCTACATTGTGGTCCCCAGACCATGTTCTCTTTTCTGGAAATGAACAAAATAGTACCAATGAATATAGAAACATTCACAGATTTTTTCCATGGGATGTTAGATCCAAAATCTTATGGATCACAGAACCCAGTGATTTTTCATAAACATATTTTTTTAATTAATGGGATTCCTTTTATTTTCCTAAAGATATCTCTGTTTGAAGTAGAAGGGAGAAGACAAGAGCCCTCATTGCTCATCTTGATTTCTGCCTCTTTGAGCTTCTCTTTAGCTACTGTGGCTTATGAAAGACTCCTTGAACAGAGTTTGAAAAGCATTCTGTAGCCTAACTATACAGACGGATAACTAAGTCCAAAAGAAGTGAAGTGACTTTGGCTCCTTGTCTGAAAGGCTCCTCCTTAGTCTATATCTTCATTTTTAAAAGCTCTTTTTATAGGATTCCTGTTCCATCATGACCGAACTGACTTCTCCTAGAGAAAGTCATTATATACTCTGTTGTTGTCACCTATTTTTCCTTACAGTTTTTAAATAATACTCTGCTGCAATTGTTTGTGTACTTTATGGGGACAGAGACTAACTCATTTTTATCTCTGGCATCTACCAGTGTCTAACCATAGCAGGTACTCATTAAATGTTAACATGTATCAGTACTGTCTTTAGAGTTGACAAGAGTTATGTACAGCCTGATACCGGCAGGGAAAACAAAACAAAAACCTAGAATGACCAGTTCTCCAATCTTTATTGCAATGCTTTATCTACTATGTGGTTTTTGCTTTAGATTCTTTTCTAATAAGACTGTGTATTAAGACCTTTATCTCAGTACTCAACTCAAAACAAATACAAAAATATGAGAATTTCAGATATAGAATAAAATGCTACTGATATACCTATGCCAGAGAAGTCCTATTGTATTTTTTTAAAGATTTTATTTATTTATTTGTCAGAGAGAGCAAGAGACAGACAGAGCATAAGCAGGAGGAGCAGCAGCAGAGGGAGAAGAAGGGAGCCTGATGCTGGGCTCGATCCCAGTACCCTGGGATCATGACCTGAGCTAAAGGCAGATGCTTAACCCACGAGCCACCCAGGAGCCACCCCCCCTTTCTTTTTGTAGCTAAATTTGTCTGTTAACACTTGTGACTGCCAAAACAATCTTTTTCACTGCATGCATACTTCTGGCTGCTTCTTATTTTGCAGCAAGTATGTCTCTTCCACCCATACCCAGGACTTTACAGTTCCACTCTATACTCGTTGGCTCTGTATCATGGGAAGAAATTTTGATATTCTAGGAGTGTCTGAAATAGAATGGGTTGTTCTAAAATATAAATATTCAGTGTTGTTGGTGGGTTCAAGTAGAAGATGAACTGTCTGTTTTGTAGATGTTCAGAAGCGAATTTATTCTTTGAATCAGGGATCAAACATATATCCACACTATTTAATGTACCAATGTGCTCCTATCTATATCCAAAAGCTCTGCCTTCCCCTGTTAAACTGTTACAAAGTCTGTGCTTCTAAGGTAAAATCCTGTATTTGTCCCTAATAAAATCCCTCCTCATCTACTCAAAGACGTCACTCCAGCAATTCTCCCTCTGTCTCCTGTATCTTCAGTGTTTCCACTAGACAAACACAATGTAATACTCTCCATCTTTAACACAATTCCCCTTGAGGAGGAATAAGCTCTCTCACTGCTTATCTTTGTCTACTTACCACCACCGCACTTCTCTACTCTGCCTTGCAGCAACACTCTTAGAAATAGATCTTCCATACATCTCAATTTCCTCCCTTTGCTTTGCTTTGATTTTCTGTTGACTCAACACCAGTCAGCTTTTTTGTTATTCTGAAACTCAGAATTATCTCACCAAAGGATAGAAGGTGGGGGCATTTATAACCTGGAGTCCCATCTACTCGCTACTGTGGGGGTCCTTAATTCCATACATGACCATGGAGGCTGAGTGAGTTTTTTCCGTTTTGGAAAAAGCTTTCAGAAGTTAAGCAGAAAATCTTGGAGGCTGTTAGCATGAACTGAACTGTCTACCATGATACAGAGCTAAATACCACAGTTTCACCTGAGCTTGGAGATTGACCAAAGGAATATGATGCACAGGATGCAAAACAGTGTCTGCTTTGGCCTTTCCTGTGTTTGGTCCATCTTATTCTCTTTTCCCAAATCCTCCTCATTTTCCTAACCTTTAAACTGGCATGCCCCAGGAGTTAATCCTTGACCTTTTTCCTTTTCTAACTACATTTACTACTTATCTGACCTTACATGGTCCAATCACTTTGAAATACTGTTTTTAATGTTAAATTCCAACTTTATATTTACCTCTTTCCTAAATTCTTGACCAATATATCAGGTACCTACACAACATATCTACTTGTATATTAGCTCAAAACCAAACTTTTCACATAGATTTACCATACAACCCAGCAACTTTCCTCCAAGCAATCTACCCCTGAGAAATAAAAACATATGACTTGTATGTGAATGGTTAATGCTGCCTTATTTATAATAACCCTGAACTGGGGGAGGGGGAGGGTGGGGGTAACATATCCATACTATGAAATACTATTTAGCAATAAAAAGGAGTGAAGTACTGATGCCTACTATAATACAGATGAGTCTCAAAACTGTACTAAGTGAAAGAAGCCAAATACCAAAGCCTACGTATTGTATGATTCTGTTTCTATGAAATGTCAGAATAGGTGAATCTGCCAAGACAGAAAGTAGTTTAGTGATTGCCAGGGGCTTGAGATGTATGTGAGGAGTTACTACTGCAAGTAGGCACAAAGCATCTTTTTGAGGGTGATAAAAATATTCTGAAATTAGATCAGATTGATGGTTGCACTACTCTAAATTTACTAAAAATCATTACATTATAAACACTTAATGGGTGAAATTTATGGTATGGGACCTATACTTCAAAAATGATGCTAAAAATAACCCTAATTTTGATCTCCTGCCTTATCGTTTCTCGGCCTTTTGGCTAAGATCAAGTGTGATCTCCTGCCTTAAATTTTCTTCTATCTTTCTCATTTCAGGACATATCAGCTCTGTTTTACCAGTTCCTCCAGCAAGAAACCTTGGAATAATTTTTGACTCTTTTCTCTTCCGTCACAAACCTAATCTGTCACCTCTACCACCACTGATCTCCTTCCCCATTCCCACATTAGCATTGTGGGATATGCTAATAATTAGGAATTACCATTCCTCTCTTGCATTGACTACAACAGCCCCAACCAGTCTCCATGTGTTTATCCCTATGATTTCTTTTCCATACAACAGATTATTCTACTTATTTGTTCAAAATGCTTCAGCACCTTTCCTTCTTACTCAGAGTAAAATCCAAAGATGTCATCATTGTAGGGTTTCCAGATAAAATACAGGCCGCCCAGTTCAACATGAATTTCAAATGAATGACAATATATATATGTGATATATATATATATATATATATATATATATATATATGTGATATATATATATCTCATACATATATCATATGATATATAAATGTATAATATATATATATATATTATACATATATATTACATATGTCCTCTGCAATATTTGGGACATACATATATTAGAACCATTAGTTGTTTATCTAAAATTCAAACTTAAATGAGCATTCTGTATCTTCATTTGCTAAATCTCACAACCCTCCATCCAAAAGTGCTCTATGATCTGGGCTCTCACTCTCTTATCTCACCTTCCTCCTCATTCTTTCTGTTCAAACTACTGAGGCCTTTTCACCACTTTCAAACAAGCTAAGACTATTCTAGCCATAGTGCCTTTGAGTTTGCTCTTCCCTGTATCCAGAAAACTTTTCCTCCACATATCTGCCTGGTTTGTTTTGTCATTTCATTTACCTTTCTGGCCAAATGACAGATCAGCATAGTAGCCTTTCCTGATCCACTAGGTCACCAACTGCTCTTGCCATGTGCCATTCTCAGTTCTCTTGTGTGGCTCTTTCTATCTTCTTAGCACTTTTCATAAATGGGCATGTAACACATTTGTTTTTGTCTATCTCTAACAATGAAGTAGAGGCAGAAAATTTGCCTTTTGGCACTTCTGTACCTAAAAGGACTAGAATAATATATGACAGATAATAAGTGATCAGTAAATGCAATCATCCATCCATCCATTCATTGATATATCTATTCATCCATTCAACACTTTTCCTTTTCTAGGTTCTAGGTTTCAAATCACATGTAGTGATCCTGTCCATGTATCAAGTAGTGTATTTTTAGAAGGCAAGTGGAAAAAGAGAAGGAAGGGTGTGGTGAAGCTAACAGAGACAAATTGACAGACAGAAATAGATATGTGTCTGTAGACTAAGAATAGCAGGAGAAGTTGGATGGGAGCATGGTTGCTGCACTTGTATCCCTGAGTGACAAGCCCACCCACCCAACTGGAGTTCAGGGGAAAGGTTAAATCAAGAGACAGTATTTGGGACTCATCTGCCTAGGGGTGATAGTTAAAACTGACGTATCCTGAGTTCCTGTCAGCAGCTGTTCCCACGCACTCGAGAACTCTCCATTAACATTTAAACTGACTGTCAAGTCCATAATTTTGTCCTCTCTCTTCCATCAATTACCTTCTTCCTTTTAAAATGTTGAAGTCCTCCCTGTCTGTTGGCACATTCGCCATTGCCTATCCAGTTCTCCAGGATTTTCTCTCTTCAAAACGATTTCACTTTACTCTTCAGGCTTGTTCCATCTTTTACCTCCTTTCTTTCATTTCTCTACTTCCTCATTAACTCACTTCAACCATTGGACTGAAAATTGAATTCTCCAAGGTCAGCAATCCCGAATCCATTTGTGTTCTTTTGATCTTCATTCTCCTGGACTTCTCAGGTGAATTGAGACAATTGGCCACAAATAAACAAACACACATACATTTATACACACATGCACACACACACATACATATTTCCCCTGCTTTGGGTTCTCCAGTACTACTCAACAAAACCTGTTTTGTTTTGTTTTTTTCTTCCATCTTTATTACCTTGATTCTTCTCTGAATAATTCATTTATCTTTTTCTCTATGTTTTTGTCTTCAAATGCAAATAATCCTCAACATTCTGTTACCAACTCTCTGTTGCTCCTTTTATAGTCTCTTGCCTGTGGAAGCTATTTATAGCCTTATGACTTCAAATTGCAATAGAGGTATATGCCTCCCCAGTCTACATAAACTGCCTGGTTTTTTACTCCTCCAACTCCAGTAATACATCACTATTTGTTTGTTTTGTGTATTCATTTTAATGTACTAAAGATATATACATTTTAACATGATACATTAATATCTTAATGTACTAAAGATATATACATTTTAATAATTGATACGTCTTGGCCTCCCAAACAGATTTTTTTCTTACTTAGCAGAATAAGTTCTGACACATATTTCTTTCCAAAAATTATCTTTATATATCTGATAATTGAACAAATACTGTTTTAGATGAAAAGGAAACTGAAAAGCTTTATTTATTTATATAGATTAAGGAGCATACATAAATGTGTACCAAGCGTTTTCCTTTTTTTATTAGTCAGCTTACTCTTACCAGTTTGGGGCTTAAAGTACCAGTGGTACTTTAGGAAAGCAGGATGGGAAAAATTGTAGATACATACACATTTATGTTCATACTCACATTTTTTGGTGGCTTTAATCATACTAAACTTCATATCATCTTCATTTATGCCAGATATAGCCATCAACTCCTGCTCTAAACCTGTGTTCTATGCTTCTTTCTGATTCTGCCCACTTCCAAAGATAGTGATTCAGCAGCCAGCCCGTTGGGAGAACTCTGACTGTGATCTCTGGTCAAAACTAACCTCCCTTATTTCTAGTGAGCCCCCTCTGTTTCTCCGTGGGTAGAAGGATTGCCACGCAATAGAACTTTGCTAGAATTGACATTCTGCCTCTTTAAAAATGTTTAGAGTTTGTACTTGCTTACAAATTTTTGAATTTGAGAGAATTTAAATATACTGAAAAGGAATTTATATACAGAACTTTATAAAGAATCAACAGTGATATGGGTAAGCATGGATATGGACATAATCTTTTAATCAATACATATGTTTTGGTTCTTAAATATTTATAGAAAACAAAGTTAGGGCACCTCAGTCATTAAGCGTCTGCCTTCGGCTCAGGTCATGATCCCTGGGTCCTGGGATCGAGTCCCGCATCGGGCTCCTTGCTTGGTGGGAAGCCTGCTTCTCCCTCTCCCACTCTCCCTGCTTGTTGTGTTCCCTCTCTCACTGTCTCTCTCTCTCTGTTAAAAAAAAAAAAAAAGAAAAAGAAAAAGAAAGAAAACAAAGTTAGATATAAATGAATACCTGTTGAATTTATAGTCTGATTGGGACAACGGGAAACTTGGGAGTTTGCAGAGGGATGATGAAAATGTAAGAAGGAGGTTCTAATTTAATAAAAAGACAAAACGAAAGGCAGGATAGGGAGAATTAAGAGGAAAGGGAAAATGGCAATTTAGAAAAGGCAAGAATAATCAGAGAAATATATAAATCTACCAACACAAAAGGTCTGTCAGTTTCATTGTAGGAGTGTACTATTCCCAAAGCAACACGGCTTTTAATTTCTTAGAAAAGCACTATGACCAAATCTTTAAAAATACATTAGTGATATACAATGTTCATTTCAGTCATGTGGAAACAAATAAAAGAATTTCAAATAATTGCCATGGTGTGAAATAGCAGTTACTTAACTTCCTAGACCATTAGGTAAGTGATTTTAACATGTACACAAGAATATCTACACAACACATACAAAGTTAGAAAGAAAATCATCAAGAATAACAGCCATTACTATATCATAGAGTTAGTAGAGCTTGAGTGCTTAATGTTGCTTAGGCCCAATTTGATAATTTGATTGAGGTGTCAAAAGTAAGCTATTATATATAATCTGTTTCTATTATATAACACATAATTATATGACTCCATATTATATCATATTGTTGGAGCACAATTATATGCTAGAAATTTTCTTATACAATTTATATTTATCTTATTAATTTTCATAAAATTTATGAATGTGTTTACCGTTATTTTTACTTCATCAGTGAGGAAATGGGAGTAAGAAATATTAAGCAACTTCCATATTACATAGGAGGTATTAAGACAATGTCTTAGTGAATCCCAAATATCATGTTCTGTCTACCACAGTATATTGCCTCCCTCTACATGCAAATCAAAATGAGGATATAGTTTCCATGGATTAATTGTCTTTATATCTCAAATACAGCCTGCATTATACTTCACAATCCACTGTAAGCGATTGGCTTATTTGGGCTAAAATTTGTGAATCGAGGAGTCTACCATTAAAATGCAAATATTATTAAAATGGTATCATGTAGTTATCTCTATTAAATTTCCTAGCTCAAAATAATATATGAGATCAATATCTAATAGTGACAAGAAGGAGGGAAGGAGTTGGAAGGAGAAGTATGGAGTACTGGCTCTCTCTGGAAAGCAAGGCTCAGAAAGGACTCACTGCTGACAGAGCTGTATGCGTGCATGTGTGTGCGCGCGCGTGTGTGTGTGTGTGTGTGTGTGTGTGTGTGTTTGGGAGTGGGGAAGAAGGAGCATTGAACTCCTTAGCTAAGGGAACAGGCACCAAAATGGGAAAAGAAGTGTGAGTCCACGAAAAGCAAATTTCTTACTGTGTCTTGGATTTGGTGCTTAATAGTAGGACATGACATTCAGATTCAAGTTGGTATAACTAGCATACTTCACTGATTTGAACATGTATATGTTTTCACATTTTAAGCTCTTTGAAATCAAGATGTACATTTACATTTTAGATGATAAGAGAGTATTAGATCATTGTTAAATTGGCAGCATTTTTATTTCTTAGTAGTGGTGTATTTTACAAGTGATTGTACCTTAGATTTGATGAAGAGAATTAAGTGAGGCTCATCTGAAATTTAAAAGAAAATGTATGAGTCTGTTCTGAGATACTCTTGTGATGCTCAGTATCACTTCTGGTGGTGTTTCTATTCTTCTCTGAATTTTCTTAGTCTTTAATAATAAGAATAAGAGCTCAAAAGTGTGCCATTGAAGTTTCTTGTCTGCTGCATTCCTCTATGAAGATGGTTAATTGAGAAAAGGTGTTAAAGCTCCATTTATATAAGCAGAATATAGAAAACTATGAAGTCTTCATGGCATTTAAAATAGAATTTTAAAAATCTCATAGGATTCAGGATACCTTTACTTTCTAAGGAGTTTTCCTAGTTTGCAAGCTGTGTGATTTTTGTAATCTTCTGTAGTCAAAAAATATTTTAACTAAGTTAAAATATTTAGCTGGTCTGAGATATAAAGGTTGAGTTCATTGTAAAAGAAAGTCTTCCGTCAAATAAATTGAGTAGTAGTTAAACTCAGAAAGCAAAAGCTCTGAGCTGTATGTTTCTAGCTGGATTCTCAGTTTTTGTTTTGTTTTTTAATAAGGCATAGTTTCCCATGCAGTAACATATGGTTTCAATATTTGAGCATTCTCAGCCATTTTCCCCATATGTTTGTTGTAATCAACTAACCACACATGGCCAAATTCTGCCCTTAGAGGAGTGTGGAGGATGCTCGCTGGGGTCGAGGAAAGCAAGCACACTTCATGCAGCAACCTACGGTGTACAAACCAGACTTCTGTCACTATTTGCACAACAATGAATAGTGCAAATGAATGATTATTAATATATTTTAGGAGTGACTCTGATTGCAGAAGCTCTTTTGTTTTGAGGATGTCTGAGATTAGCTGTTTGATGAAGGAGTTATTGAAAGACTCTGGGAAGTCAAGTGTGAGGATATGCATGCATTGGCTACGGGAATGGGGAGCATCAAACATTGTTTGGGGTGTGGCATGCCAGAGATATCCAAGGCATTATTCACTTAGTTCATTCATGCCACAAGTCAGCACTCTTGGAAGCACTGAGTAGATGTTGTCTGCTCTCATAGAGCTCCCATTCTGGACGTCATACCGACAATAAACAAGTAAACTAATATGTAAACCAGGAAATTTATGTTAGTCCAATAAAGTCCAAAAATATGTGTCCTGATAAAACAGGATAATATTATTGAGAGTGAGACGAATATTTTTGGTAGGGTAGTTAGAGAAAGTCCTCTCTGTCTAGAAGTGATATTTGATCTGAGACCACATGGTGAGAAGGTGCCAACCATGTGAAATTGGGAGTGTAAGTAAGAACTTACTAGACAAGAGGAGGGCTCTAAGGCTTGGACAATCTGATGGTTCTGGAAAGAGGTAGGATTGCATGTACAGACCAGATCATACAGGTTTGGATAGACCATGGTAAATTTTGTGGATATTACTTTAAGCACAATGGAGTGTTTTAAGCAAAAGAGTGAAGCAAATTGATTTATTTACACATTTATATTTAATATACCATTACAGCTGATTTGCCCAATGAATGACGACAATGATAATTATTTAGGATAGTAATGGAAGGTAGAGAAAATTCCACTATTTGATGGGAATGAAAGTTGTGACACTGGCAGGAACGTTTCAAGACACATTAAAAATCTGGGACATAATTTTGATTTTCTGAGATATAATTTCTTTAGGCATAGAGCCCTTGTCTGTCTACATATAATCTTTTAAAAAGTATTTTATTTATTCACTCATTCATTTTAGAGAGAGAGCGAGAATGCAAGCGGGGAAAGGAGCAAGGGTGGAAGGAGAGGGAGGGGGAAAGAATCCCAAGGAGATTCCGCACTGAGCCCTAAATGGGACTTTACCTCACAACCCTGAGATCATGACCTGAGCCCAAACTAAGAGTCAGATGCTCAACTGACAGAGCCACCCAGGCCCCCCAAATCTAAGAAGATATTTCCTGTGAGTTTTGAGGGAAAAATTAAGACATGGAATGATCTACATGTAAACCTCACATAGTTAACATAAACACACTTACATCTATGGTGATTATGTAATTCATTACATTAGTTGAAATGAAAATTATTGTGATGATAGAATTCTTTTTGACTGGTAAGGATTTTTGAAAATAGAAAAAAAAATGGTTGTATTTGGAAATCATAAAGTGCTTTCCAAAATTGAAGTTCGGCAGATGCATATACAATACGTCTTCATCACTCCTGTGCAATTTCAATTTGGATCAATTTTTATTCACTTTAAATGTGATATAGTGACATTTATACATCAATATTAAGGATATTAGAATTCTTTGAAAGAGGTTTAATTTTCAAAATAGCAGAAGGAAATTTTTGACATATGAGAACATAATTACCCAGCATCTGATCTTTCCTTTTCTGTTAAGATAATGATAAAAGTAAAATCACAGAAAAGCTAAACATCTGAAAATGTTTAACATATATTTGCAGATAGATTTATTTTCCAGATATTTGCTGTGTATTTTCAGCTTTTAAGGTCCTCACTAAGTTCCATGGCACTTTCAAATAGTTATATATGTTCAGTGACATAGAGATTTATATTGAGCCAAGATTATCTTGCTACAGAAAAATGTAATCTGATAAATGTAGGATGATTGAACTTTGGGGATTTTGAAAGGGCATGGATTTTCCCAACACATGTACTGTATCTATTAACAGCGACTCCTAATTCTGGTTTCTCTTACCCCTGAGCAAACATTAATCTACTTTCTGTCTTTATGGATTTGCCTATTCTGGAAATTTCATTTAAGTAGAGTCATACCATCATTAGTCTTTTGAGACTGGCTCCTTTCACTGGCATAATATTTTTAAGGTTCTTCCATTTTGTGGCATGCAGCAATGCATCTTTCCTTTTTATTCCCAAACAATATTCCACTGTAAGGATATAACACATTTGTTTATGCATTTGTCAGTTGGTGAACATTTGGATTGTTTCCACTTTTTGGATATTATGAAGAATCCTGTTATGAACATTTGTGTACACGTTTTTGTGTGAACATGTTTTCAATTGTCTTAGGTGTAGACGTACAAGTGAAATAGCCGTAACATATGGGAACTCTATATTTAGGTCTTTGAGGGATTGCCAAAGCTGTTTTCCACAGCTGCGCTGTTTTTATATTTCTACCAGCAATGTGTGTAGTTTCAGTTTCTCCACATCCTCACCAACACTTGTTATTTTCGCTCTCTCTCTCTTTTTTTAATGCACATCCTTGTGGGGAAGAAGTGGCATTTCACTGTGGTTTTAATTTGCATTTCCCAAATGATGAATAGTGTTGGGCATCTTATGTGTTTTTTGGCTATTTGTATACCCTCATTGGGGTAATGGTCTATTCAAGTCTTTTGCCAGTTTTGTATTTCTCTTTTTGTTATAAGAATTCTTTTTATATTCTAGATAACTAGATCCTTATCAGATATATGATTTGCAAGTATTTTCACTAATTCTGTGGTTGTCTTTTTATTTTATTGATAGTACCTTCTGAAGCATAACATTTTTATATGTAGACAAAGTTCAATTTATTTTTTATTTGTTGCTTTTGCAAGGTCATGTGGATTTATATCTATGAGTCCTTCTAAGATTTTTATCATATTGGCTCTTACATTTATGTTTGTGATCCTCTCTGAGTTCATTGTGTACCTTGTGTGAGCAGTCCAAATTCATTCTTTTATCTGTGAATATCCACTTTTTCTGAAACTAATTGTTGAAAATATTCTACTTTTCCATTAAACACTCTTGGTACCTCTGTCAAAAATTGATTGACCATAAAAAGTTGATTGACCATAGATGAATGGGTTTATTTCTCAACTCTCACTATTATTCCCTTGATCTATATATTTAGCCTTGTGCCAGTATTGTATTAATTACTGTAGCTTTGTAGTAAGTTTTAAAATAGGAGCCTGTGAGTCCTCCAAACTTATTCAAGATTGCTTTTGCTATCTGAAGTCCCTCTCATTTCATTATCAATTTTAGAGTCAGCTTGTCCTGTTCTGCAAAAAATCAACCTGGAATTTTGATAGGGATTACACTGAATCTGTACATCAATTTGAGGAATATTGCCATCTTAATGATATTAAGTCTTCTAACACATTAACAAGGAATATCTTTCCATTTATTTAAATCTTGATTTATTTAAAAATGTTTTGTAGTTTTCAGCATACAAGTCTTACCCTTCTTTGGTTAAATTTTTTTCCTAAGTATATTTTTCCTTTGATGCTGTTAAAAATAGAATTGTTTTCTTAATTTCATTTTTAAATTGTTGATGGCTAATATATAGAAATACAATTTGAAATTTTGTGTATTCATTTTCTAACTTGTAACTTCACTGAACTTATTTGCCACCTCTGACTCTGTGTGTGTGTATTCTTTAGTGTTTTTTTATTTTTTTAATGTTTTATTTTTTAATTATAGTATAACTGACAGAGTTATATTAGTTTCAGGTGTACAATATAGTGATTCAACAATTCTATACATTACTCAGTGCTCATCACAATAAGTGTACTCTTAATCTCCTTCACCTATTTTTACCCATCCCTCTACCCACCTCCCCTCTGATAACCATCAGTTTGTTCTCTATAGTTAAGAGTTGGGGTTTTTTGCTTGTCTCTTTTTTCCTTTGATCATTCATCTTGTTTCTTAAATTCCACATAGGAGTGAAATCATATGGTATTTGTCTTTCTCTGATGGACTTATTTCTTTTAGCCTTACCCTCTAGATCCATCCATGTTGTTGTAAATGGCAAGATTTCATTCTTTTTTATAGCTGAGTAATATTCCATTGTGTATATATCCACATCTTCTTTATCCATTTATCTATAGATGTGCACTTAGGTTGCTTCCATATTTTGGCTATTGTAAGTAATGCTGCAATAAACATAGAGGTGCGTATATCTTTTCAAATTAGTGTTTTTGTATTCTTAAATAAACACCCAGTAGTGGAATTACTGGATCATATGGTAGTTTTGTCAAATGCTTTCTCTGTGTCTATGGAGAGTGTGTGTGTGTGTGTGTGTGTGTGTATTTATTCTTTTAATATGGCATATGATATTTATTAATTTTAATATGTTCACCAAATTTTGCATTCCTGGGATACATCCCACTTGGTAATGTTATGTCATCCTTTTTACATATTGCTGAATTCTACTTGTTAGAGTTTTATGTATATTCATGAAAATATTGATTTTTAGTTTTCTTGTAATATCTTTGACTTTAGAATTAGGATAACATTGGCGTCATAGAGTGAGTTAAGAAACATTTTTCTCTTCGATTTTTTGGAGGAGTTTGAAAAGGATAATGTCAATTCTTTTAAATCTTTGGTGTAATACACTGGTGAAGCTATCTGGCTCTGGGTTGTTTCGTTTTTGTAGTAGATTTTTGATTACTAACTTTATCATTTTGTTTGTAATAGTTCTATCCAGAGTTTCTATTTCTTCTTCATTTCTTCTTACATCAATTTTGGTAGGTTGTGTGTTTCTAAGAATTTCATGTGCATTTCATCCAGGTTACCTGATCTGTTGAAATACAATTACTCATATAATGTTTTCTTATAACCATTTTTATTTCTGTAAAGTGAGAAGTAATGTCACCACTGTCATTTCTGATTTTAGTAGTCTTCTCTTTGTTCTTTATCAGTATATTCATAGGTCTATTTGTTTTCATTGGTTTTTCTATTTTTTAATTTCTTATTTCAGTTATTTCCACTCTATATTATTCCTTCCTTCTCCTAGCTTTGAGTTTACTTTTCTCCACTTTTTCTAGTTTCCTAAGATGGAAGATTGATTTGCAATCTTTCTCTTTTATTAAAGTAAGTATAGCTACTTATTTTTCTTTAAGGACTGCATTTCCTGTATCTCATAAGTTTTGGTATTTTGGTATTTTCGGTATTTTCTAATTTCTCTTGTGATTTCTTCTTTGACTCATTTGTTATTTAGGAGCATGTTGTTTAATTTCCACACATTTGTGAATTCTTCATTTTCCATTCTGTTACTGATTTTTAGTTTCATTTAATTGTATTATAGAATATACTTTTACAATTTCAATCATATTACATTTATTGAAATTTGTTTTCTGCCCTATTATATTGTCATTTCTGGAGAATGCTCCATGTACTCTTGAGAAGAATGTGAATTCTGATCTTTTTGGATGGAATGTTCTATGGATGTCTACTTGTCTATTTGGTTAGATCTATTTGGTTTACACTATTATTTGGTATACACTATTTGCCTTAGTACAGTTTGTTCAAGCCCTTTATTGGCTTATTGATCTTCTGTCAAGTTCTAGTTTGTTTTTTTTTTTTTTTAAAGTAGGATGTTGACGTCTCCCACAGTTATTATTGACGTATTTTCCCTTCACATTGTCAGTTTTTTGCTTTGTGTATTTTGGACTTCTGTTATTAGGTGCATATATATTTATAATTGTTATATCTTCTTCATAGATCATTATATAATGATATGATTATATAATTCCCTCCTTTGTCTCTATTAACAATTTTTGTCTTAAAGTCTATTTTGTTTTTTATTTGTATAGACACTCCAGCTTTCTTTTGATTACTATTTGCATGGAATATCTTTTTCCATCCTTTTATTTTCAACTTATTTTATTATACCATTTTAATTCCTTTGTCATATCTTTTAATATGTATTTTTAGTTATTTTCTTTTTGTTGCCCTAGTGATTTTAATAAACATTTTAATTTGTAATAATCTAGTTCAGATTAATGCTAACTTAATTTCAATAGTATACAAATAGTTTGCTCCTCTATGACTCTGTTCTCCCCCCACACACCTTTAAGCTCTTATTGTCAGAAGTTATCTCTTTATATATTTTGTGTCCAAGAAGACAGATGTATAATTATTATCTATGCTATCAAATCTGGGAAGTTTTCAGACATTATTTTTTCCAAATATTCTGTTTATTCCTTTTCCTTCTCCCTCCTTTTCTGAGATGTGAATTGTATTTATTGTTATGCTTGATGGTATCCCATGGATCTCTTAGACTCAATTCATTTTTAAAAATTCTTCTTTTCTCTGCTCCTCAAATGGCATAATTTCAACAGACCTATCTTCAAGTTCACTGATTTATTTTTCTGCTGGCTTGAATCTGTTGTTCAACCCCTCTAGTGAATTTTTCATTTCACTTGTGCTTTTTAACTCTAGAAAGACTATATATATTCATATATATATTTCATATATTTTAATATATAAAAAGCTACATAACTGTGTAGCTATTAAAAGTGTCCTCATATTCCCATTTTTTTCTTTCATCTCTAACTCTGATGATCAATTAAAATTGCCTATTCTGTAAGAACTTCCCTCTAAACATCATATTTATTATGTCTCCTTCCTATGTATATAGCATTCTTTGTTATTGTTCACTGTGATGATTCAGCAATGAAGGAAGAGACTTCTTAAATGATAAGATGTTTTAAATGATCAACCTAGTAGTTATTAGGGATACTGACAAGTCTTGTATAATAGAGATCTTAAAAGGGGGCAAAGAAGCAAGATTTGTGAAGCTGATATCTAGATCCCTGGCAAAACCCTATCCAACTGCCATCACTACCATCCTGCATTCTCTTTATTTGGTCCTTCTGCCCTGTGAAGGTAGGTTGACAAAAACTTATTTGAAAGGAAGGATAAAAATGAAGGTGGTGCCTGCTCTAGTTTCTCTGTCAGTGTCATTACAGGCAAGAAAACATATCCTCTACTGTCTATACCTCTTGTCAAGTATCTTTACTTATCCATTTTTCCCCACTTCCCATCTCCATCTTCTGCTGTTTGACCCTGGTGAATGAAGAGAATAAAACATAGGTACTGGCTATGAAAGGGTAGAGTATTGAATAGAGGGATTTTAGTTAAGTCTTCTTTTCTTTCCATCATCATTGCATGTGATTTTAAGACCTTTATCATTAACTAGTGCAGACCATGAAAAAGAAAGTATATATCCCATTTCTAAAGATTTTCAGAAGATAAAATTCCAAATTTATTTTTAATTTTTTTTGTTGTTTCATCCTTTAACATGGAAATAGAAAGTTGCCTCCTGCCTTTATTTTTCTTAGGAAAAACAATTCAAAGAAACATCAGTTCTACAAAGGAGCTAACCATCATTTCCATGGTCTCTTCAACATATGTTCTTTCCATTAATACTGATGGTTCAATATTTTGCTGTTACAAAGCAGCATAAATAAGCCTGATGATGATTCTATTGAAAAAGTTCCAGAGTACAAGAGTAAAACCTAGCTAATTTAGCATACCTTTGTGGGTACCACACATGCCCTGAGCATATAGTTAGTAAATTACTCAGACTCTGTACTTCCTTGCACTCAAATCTGAATACAGGTGAGGTGTGTTTATGTGTGTGTGTACGTGTGTGTTTTAGTTTTTAATTTTTATTGTTTTTAAGTAGGCTCCATACCCAAAATGGGGCTTGAACTCATGACCCCAAGATTAAGAGTTGCATGTTCTACCAACTGAGCTAGCCAGGTGACTGTGTGTGTATGTGTTTTAAATAAATTCCTGTCTTCATGAGTGAAACAAAAAAACCCAAAATAAACAAAACAAACAAACAAACAAACAAACTCAGCAGCCTAGGACACCTCACAATTCATTATGCAAACATTTTTATTAAAACTTTTATGTGTGTTTCTGTGCCACAAAAGTCCAAGCTCAGGTCCAACTGCTCCCATTGTATGACTCCAGCATGAAGCCCTGAAGTTGTATTTTAGTTTTTATAGAAAACTTCGGAGGTCAATAGTTTTCAGAGTCCACACAAATTCTTAAAGTAGGAATCTCGGTACTGATGGGTGTGGGTATACCGATGTCATAAGACATGGGAAGGTTTATTAAAACTTTTAAAAAGTTCACAAAGAGAGCACAAATTCTGCCCCATAACTGTACTAAATCAAAAGTTGATTTGCTACAAAGCATGTAGGGACTCCCACATGGTAGTAATGATTGCAAAGGCTTATGTGAGCCTGATATAACGAACATAAGAGAGTTAATCCTGGAGACATGGCCGAAAGCCTGCATAACTTTCTTTTTTTTTTTTAAAGATTTTATTTATTTATTTGACTTTCTTTAGTACATAGTATGATACTTTGTACGCAATGGACATTAATTGAATATTGTGTTTGATTACTAAAGAAACTGAAATACAATGAAGAATAAGATGAGACAAGATAATGAGATTTCCCTTTTTGTCTCTTTAGCCACTAACAAAATCTTCATCAGTCTTGCTATACCAGACTTCATAATAATGTTTTCATATATTTTAAAGATAGAACCACATTAAACATTTGTATTTAAGAGATAAACAAGGGAAAATAACCAGGCAAAATTCCAAGAGAAGGAATGACCAAAGTTTGAGAAAACAGTAGTGTTCAAACAAGCCAAGGGGTAGGGTAAGGAGAAGGCAGGGGTGAGAAATACTTAAGAACAATGAAGTTTTTTCTAGTGTCAACTTGTACTAAGGATAAATAAGAGAATGACTAAAACTTACCCATGTGCAACACTTTTGGCAATGATTTTGGTAGAGTGATACGAGTAGCAGGAGAGAGGGGAGAAAGAATTCAGGGTAGATAGCTGTTGGAGGTCAGCAAGTTGAAAAAGTTGACTGTCAAAAGTTTCTATTTGTCCTGCTGAATGGGAGGAAATGTTATTTCCTAGGAGTGATGGATTAGGGTTATGGTACATGTTTTGGAAAGATGGGACTGAGTTTGAAATAGTTGCTGTGAAGAATGGGTGAGGGAGCTGACCGGGCAGCCCTATGGACCTCATTGGGGCTGCAGACCATGACCGTAGAGAGTCACAAATGTTTTAGTGGGGATCCAGGAACTGCTGTGAATTGTCCTGTTAAACTCTTGAAGATAAGGACCATATCTCAGCTCTCTAACCTCAGCAGATAACATAATGCCTGAACTCTATATACAGGCATACCTCAGAGATATTGTGGGTTTGGTTCTGGACCACCACAATAAAGCGTGTGTCACAATAAGGTAAGCAAAATGATTTTTTTTTTGCTTCCTAGTGCATATAAAAGTTATGTTTGGACTATACTGTACTGTATTAAGTGTGCACTAGCATTATGCTCCCAAAAAACAATGTACATAACTTAATTAAAAAGCACTTCAGGGATGCCTGGGTGGCTCAGTCAGTTAAGAGTCTGCCTTCGGCTCCTGGGATCCAGTCCCGCATGGGGCTCCTTTCTTAGCAGGGAGCCTGTTTCTCCCTCTGGCTGCAGCTCCCCGTTTGTGCGCTCTCTCTCTCTTTCATTTTCTCTCTCTCTGTCTCCCTCCCCACAAATAAATAAATGAAATCTTTTAAAAAGAAAAGTACTTCAGTGCTAAAAAATGCTCACCATCATCTGAGCTTTCAGTGAGACGTAATCACTGATCACAGATCACCATAACAATTATAACAATAATGAAAAAGTCGGAAATATTGCAAAAATTACCAAAATGTGACTCAGAGATATGAACTGAACAAATTCTGTTGGAAAAATGATGCCAATAGGCTTGCTCGATGCAGAGTTGCCACGAACCTTAAAAAACAAAACCAAAACCAAAAAACACACTATCTGTGAAGTGCAGTAAAGCAAAGTGCAATAAAGCAAGTTAAGCCTGTAATTATCTACAGTTATTTCCTGTATGACAAAATGCTCACCTTTGTCATAGGATGACAACAACAATTATTGACTCTTATTCATGGGCATCAACAGATACGTAAACTTCCTGTTATTGGACTATGACAGTCATGTCCCTAAACTCTCCCTTCTAACTCTTTGTGGCCCAACTTTTTTCCTGGTCAAATGATGATAATTATAGATTCCTAATCATCCATCAAATTTAGCAGTTGCAAAACCTTTTCAGTGGAGATTCTTGGTAACATAGCTATATCAGGGAAACACCCAAGAAAAAGAAGAGCCTACTGGTATAATAAACCTGTTTCTTGATCCTCATTTATGAAGTCTATTTTTCATCACAGCAATATACCATTTGTTACTGGTATTTAGAGATTCAGTTTCAATTCACAAAATCAATCTTTGGTGCTAGATAAATAGTATTAGAACTCTCTATCTCATGCCAACCAAATGGAAAAGCATCCTATTTGCTCTGACCCATAAAACTCTAGGTAGAGTTAATTCACGACTAAAACTTGAATTAAAACTCTCAGCTGGCTTAGTGGAAGGATTAAAAATATTGTCTCTCATTGTCTCTGTTTCCTTAATGCCTCATGATGAGGACTGCCCCCCGCCACCATGTGTGGGTAGAAGTAAGCAATGATGATTATAAAAGAAAAAGGAGTCAGGGCTTGTATTCTGTATAGACTCATAGGAAGGAATCAACTTGAATGCATGATGGCCAGTCTCAGCCATGCCATGGGACAGCTGGGACAAGGCACATTTCACATCAATTCAAAATAATCTCTGTGCTTTCAATTCGTTTTAGCCATACTAAAGAAGGGGACAGGTGGGGACTCAGGAAGATCATATAGCTAATAGCTTTCAAATTGAGACTCTCTGGCATGTGTATCAGTCCTTCATTCTAAATTGTGCAGACTCTAGTCTTCCCTTAAAAAGTGTACCAAAAAAACTGCCTGATCATAGCTATGTTTTAAGATCTTTAATGCTTGTCTATGATTAGGCGTGAAATGGCTTTAAATTTTTTTTTAAATAGAAATTCTGGCTTTTCTGTGAAGATCAGCCTCTTCCTAAGCTGCATCGACTTCAAATATTCTGCTGGCAGTGTCCGCACAAGAGGCTGCTAGGCTTCAGTCTGCCACAGGCCCTGGGATTCTACAGGGGCTAGAATCCTATGGTGTATGTCTAGTCATTTCAAATAGTTTTCAAAAATAGAAAAATGTGAGAGGATGAATGCTTAATATTAAATGAAAGGGATCTTGGGCTACAAAGCACACATTCTGCCTCTGTCGTATAGAATCATAATTTTGAGGTTGAAATTTATATTCTTAATGTGATTTCAAAGTGGAACATAGCTTTTAAAACAGTAAAACAATAAAGGTGGCCATGCATAGCTTACAGATACCGCAGTGCTGATAATGCCGGAGCCGAAGGTGTCAGAGTTCTCCATGCACAGGTTACTTTTAAAACCAGTCAAGATATGAAGATAAGTATTAAAACGCTTGGACCATACTCTGAGAAAATAGGGAGCGAGCAAGAGAGAGACCTGTGAGTTTTGCATCAACACTTCCAATATTGAGACTTAAATTCTCATTTTGTTTCTGCCTGGGTTCTCCAGGCACACTGTAATGTTAATTATATCTTGCAACTCCAGGATGGCATTAACAATATGCGAAATCCTTTTTATATTGTCTTCAGTTTGCATTTATTCTTATACATCTTTTAGGGCTTCAATAATGATAAAAGGTGAAAACTCAAGAAGTCCAACAAAAATCTCCTTATGAATCACAGTGATGAACATGGAATATGGATTTGGTAGTACCCTGTACCCATTTAATAGAACTACAGTCACCAAGTGTTTTCCTTTCCAACCGCAGAAGAGAAGGCCATTCGTGGATTCCTAGTTTCTAAAGAAGATGCAAATGAAAATTGCAGCAAACGGTTCTCCAGCACAATGCTTACCTTACAAGTGAGAGGTGATTTTGGAAATCCATTACGTCAACTTTCACATTCCTTACCTTGACGATATTTTCAACTGCATTAATTTCTAATTTAGGTTATTAAGTATCTGACAAATCTGAATATCCACTTGCATTTTATCTCATATTTTAGCATGATCCAATTACACAAAGAGCCAGACGTAGAATACTTTTATTTTAGGATCAATTATACCCTACTGATAAATGAAAATGACACTGTACCTTATTATTTTCATTAATAAACTTTTCATTCAGCGGGAAACTTCCGTCGTTTTTCTCCAAGGCTCAAGATTTTTCTTACCAATAGGTGTCATATGTCTTTCAGGAAACAACAAATAAATTAAACGAGTGGAACAGTGAACACTACAACTTTCAGCATCCTCTCCCCCTGCCCCCCCCCAACCCCCGTCCCCTCCCACCCCCCAACAAAAACAACAGAAAATTATTTGAAGTCCCCAGGAAGAGTTGGCTGTGATTAATCACCTTTCCGGGTGCGTGTGCCACCCTTCATTTTATGATTAAGATTTCTGACTCAAGCAAAAGACAGTATATCAAAGTTTAAATGTCAGTAATAAAACAGTACAGGAGATATTCTGTGACTGCTTAGATCTGAAAGCATTTTCGTGAAAAAGGTTTGTTTTCTTTGGCAGCCTTCCATGACCTCCTACTGTTGACAAAACTAGCAGCCGGTCCTGTCTGGAGTGTAGCTGCGGCCGAAGCCGCTGGCTCGGAGTGCTTACAGGATTTATCTCTAAATTAATATTTTCATCGAACACACCCACGATATACCTTACATAATCTTTAAATTACAGGGAAACGCTGGGAGGGTGTTCTGCAAGTCACTGGCTGGAGTCACGCTGGAGATTGATTGCTCTCCGCAGTCGACGTTTGTGACTGACCTACAGCGCACCAGGCTGCTCGATCCTTCCCTGATTCCTGATAAGCGCAGCTGCCTCCAAATAAGCCTCACGAGCCCATTAATGCTCAGGCCATTCCCTTATGGTAAATACGCCCATCCTCGGTCTCCCTGCTTCGCGTTCAGCTGCGCCAAAGTTGAATCGAAAATCAGGTTGCCTTTTCCTGCTTGAAACCCTCTGCCAGGTACCCTGCCACGGAAATGTGGGTGCCCCAAAGCCCAACATACCTCTGGCTCTAATTAAGGAGCTACTTTCCAATACAGTTGACTCCCAGAAAAGAGCAAAATGGTTTTCCCCTCGCAACATGCGTCCTTAAGGTCCTGCACTGCGATGCCTTCGTGTTTTGCTGCCAGCGCCATAGCTAATTAACAAAATTGCATAAAGATTGATATGAAGGTAAATATTAAAGGCACAAAAGGGAAAGGAAAGCAAATTATTTAAAATGTCAGAAAAGCCAAGACATTCATCTTCCCTGCCGCAATTTTGTTTTTCATTAATAAAATATACATTGTTTTCCATTTGGAAAAGTTATTAGTGGCAACACGGTCTGCACGAAGCTTTGTCTCTTCGGAAATGAAGCCTTTGTTTAGACATCGGTGATGAGGGTTTTGTGCCATTGTCTAATCTGTCAGATTAGATGAGCAAGTGTATTTAGGGGTGCAAAGATGTGCAGCCACACCTGCTGTGCAAAGCTGTGAATTCACAACTCTTCTGACTATTAAAATGTGTTATCCTGGGAGCTCTTTTGTTGTAATGGAACTGTTGGTGGTTGTGTGTTTGAAGTGGCGCAAGTGCCAGGCCTTATTACAATCATAATAATCACTCCAAAAATAACCTCGTATCTCGGCCATTTAATGTTAATGTGCAAAAAATTAAAGGCTAAGCACCTAATAGATTTGAAGACGTTAAACTGATTTTGCACTCAAATTTTTCTAAGCAAAACCAAAAATCCATTAATGCAATAATATTCACAATCCAGAAAAACTAGCCGTTTGACAGAGAGTTTGGAAATAATACAGGAAGCAAACAAAGGATACACAACAAAATGTGAAGCCAATATTGTGAGGATGAAATTGTTGTCGAGGGAAAGGATATTAAATGTGATCCTTAAAGAATGCTAATTATCGTTTCTTTATTTGTTGATGTTTGTGCTTTTCATATGAACATACCTTGGTGTTCTATTCCCTCAACTAAATATTGGACTATGCCTAAGCAGAGTGTTTTCTACTTCTCCCTGATTATATTGGCCAGGTTTTTTTTTTCTTTTTTGCAATTCCTATTCTTTTACTTTGCCAAAATGTGGCTGCATTTAATAATCTTAAAACAAAACAAGGAAATAGAACTGCCTCATTTATTAACTCACCACTCAGTTTCTTCAACCTACTCTTCCTCCTAATTTATATTTCTGATTTTTGTTTTGAGTGTTAGTGTTCTTTAAAGAATTTTTGAGTATCTAATTAATCTGTAGGACTTTCTTCTGTGTAAGTTAGCAGGGTGTTTGCTGAAGAATGAAATTATTTTTTTCCATAATCTAAAAAGAAAAGGAAAAAAGGAAAGGACAGAATGCTAAGCCTCTGTTGTTACTTTTCTAACACTAAGCAGCTTGTGGCAGGTTTAATAGACCCTAATCTAGAGAGGCCTTTTTAGGGACCTTAGACCTGTATGGCCTCATTAATTCACATGGTACGTGACAGTTCAGAGGTGTCCTAAACCAGCCATTACCTGCATAAACAGGCTCTGATGCCAGGGTGGCACGTACACTGTCCTCAGATCAGAATCCCTCGTCCTTGGTAGCTAGGATTAGACAAAACCTCTGTCATACGAGAATATTTCCTTTTTCTGTCTCTGTAAATACTAATGAAATCTGATCATGAGGTGTCGTTCGGTACCTTCCAAAACAGATTTTTAAATATCTGTAACGCTATCCGAGAAGAAGATTGCGCCAACTGAACAGAGAAAAGGTAGTGGTTTAAAATAATTGAAAGATATTGGCCTCCGTCAACTCTCCCCAAATTGTCATTTTCCTGAGACTTGGGCCTACAGTTAGGTTGTCCTCGTTTGACAATCATCACAATGCTGAGACCTGGATTTCATATTGTGTAACATCTGGATTGTCCTGCACATGTAGCCGGGCAACAGCTCCCCACACGCCTTGAAAAGAGGCAGTCACACACTGACAGTTACTCATCATTCAGAACAAGGGGAAAAAAATGAAATGGAAGAAAGATTTTCCTCCTGACTCTTAATTTAGGCTAATCTATGTAAAATACATCATCTACTAGCAACCAGCACAAGAGCGGTTTTCTGGCACTATTGCAAATTGCAGCTGGTCTGAATTACAGCAAGAAATATTTTGCCTTGTGATAGAAGAGGGAAAAAGTTTTTACCAAAGGCCAAACTATGTAATAAAGGAAATTATGAGTAATTGAAGATTTGATTTAATTTAATTAACTTTGTAATAATCTTAAATTACTTCTCTTTTTTTATCCCTATATAAATGCCCACTGAAGACACTGAATATGAAAATGCTAAAATAATATGTAAACCTCGTATTTTAATTAAATCAGTGCCAAACTAATTTCCAGCTATTACTTGTTGAAAGAAGTCTTCTTGAGAACAGGATTGTTCATCTGAAGGCTTTATAATATGATACAAAAATATGTAAATAAGTGAAAATTAATATCTACATATGTATTTTTTTTCTTTTTAAGTATGCTGAAATCTTCTACAATCCTTTCTTACCTTTGCACTCAGTCACCCCAACCGTATTGGTATTTTAATCTCTTCTATTTTCCTCAGAACCCCGTGCCCTTGTTTTCCAGGCCAGTTTTGATCTGGAGAGGCAAAATACTGATGCTTGCTTAAAAGTTTCCTGCACAGAAAACATTTAAAGCGAGGCAGATTCAAAGATTGGTTTCCATTTCCTGAAATTAATGAAAGTCACTCTATGCAGTGGATCTTCAAGAGAGGAAATGCATTACTTTATGGAAGATATTTTTTAAAATGTTATGCAGACGTCTCTTGTTCTGCAGTGTATCCACACCAGCTAAAAAGATTCAATAGTCTGACTTATACTTTTACGTGCTGGATTAGTCTTTATATTTGTTTTGATAGAAAAGCAGGCAACAGCCTATTTCATGGACAATAAATTCAAGATAGTAATGATGAGATAGTATTGCCTCAGCTAAGTGCACCCAGATTGGAGGGTCACATATTTGACCTTGATCTAGTATGGTCCTTAATGAATCTATATACTTGATTAGAGTTACTGTCTTTTTATGGCTCAAAATAGCTTTGCATGGAAAACTAGCTCATTTTAAGTAGAACTGAGAGAATCATTTTGCTTCCAACGAATCTCTGAAACTTTTCCGAGGACTTTTAAGTGCTTGCTTTAAAATTTTAACCTTCCAGAAAACTATCCATCTCCTTGATAATTTTGGTTTTGTTTTACAACCTTCATTGCATAGGAAATACATACTTTTCTGTCACATTTTAAAGGTATGAGAAATGTGGATTTTTCAAATAATGAGCCGAATTACCGGGATATTGTATTAAAGCCCTAGTCTAGGAATTTTTCAGATCTTCCTTACCTACCCCATTTCTGAGAACAGAATAGGAGAACTGATGTTGGCATGCCATGTCGAGAGATTAGTGTAAGTAGCAGTAAAAAACAAACAACAAAACAAAGCAAAACAAAAAACAAGCAGTAATGTTTAGAACTCAGAGCCATTATGTCTTCTGTCCTATTTTGTCTGTGCTTTGTTTCTTTTATTCATTTATTTTTATTTATATTCTGTCAGCTTCAAAATGAGTGGAATTTCTTTAGGGTCTAGTTACACAAATCACCATCAGTGTTCCAGTTTGCATGCAATGCACCTCCTTTATTATACGATGGTCTTTTGCAATCTCCCTGCTTCTGTGATGTAGCTCTCTCCTTCTCTGTGCTTCCAACTCCATCTCTCTGTCTCTCTGCTTCTCCGGCTTCATCGCTCACTCTTAATTCAAGAAAGTGATTTCTTACTTCTTGTCACTCTCTTTCTTTCTACCACTCACTCTCAATCTATCAGAACTCGTTTCCTGATTTTTTGACTACTCTGGGCTCATGTATCTCCCTCACTCCATTCCTCTTCCAGAATTATGATCGAAATTCTTTCCCTCTTCTTCTTTTTTTTAAAATGCAGCTTTCAGAAACTTTTATTTTCCTTCTTTGTCTTTTCTACCACTTAGGATTTGGAGAGTAAACAAAATTAGGCAGTAAAATATCAAGTTCACATCACTCTACGTACTTCTGAAGAAATAAATATTTTCTAAAAGAATCCACAAGTATGAAATGGTAGGCTCTCATGGTGTTACTCATTAATAAATATAATGAAGGTTTTAAATCAAGGATATTTGGAGATGAAAGAAATAACTCTTAAGTGTGAGGTATTGACCCTAATAACAACAAACAATTAGGATACACATGGATGATTGTGCATATTTCCAGTTGCGTTCCTTAGCGTTGGACTCAGATCTGAATCTGCAAAGACCAAAAATACTGGGATTTTACATTCTTTAGTGTATCATTTCATACGTTTAGGTTGCTTTTATATTACTACTCCTTCATGGTTGGAGATGGGTTGGTCATGTATTCTTTTTAATATATGATTTCAAGTGGGTATGTCAACATAACAGTGCCAAAATAGTTAAATCATTCTAACAGTATCAGGAATTTCATATGTAATTAATAGTTACAAGATTTTTTAAATAGCATCCCTCAGCCCTTTGCTGTGAATACATGATATAGGTCAATCAGTTTTGCCTAAGTTTTAAAGGTAAAACAAAAATGCAACTTAAAAAGAGATTACTGCCTCTGCTCTAGAACTTCTTTTTTTACTGGGGTTACAAAATGACACACATTTCCAAACACATGGCACCCAAAGTAAGCATCTCAAAAAATGACCATTTTAATACTTTAATTCCATGTAATTCCAATTTGGAATGGGAATTCTTCAGTAACTCTGTCAAATGTAGTCTGTCTTAAAACAAAAACAAATTAAAAACCCTCTATTGGCATAGAGACCTCCAAATACTAATGAAAGTGAAAAAGTTAGAAACAAACAAACACACATGAGGGGAAAACTAAACCTCACAGTTAAAACTAAATTGAGGACACTGGAGCCATCTTTACCATTTCTGTATAATTTGTAAATTAGTTTTTTTTCTTGGTAAGATAATGACACATGCATCCTTCCAACAATTACTAGGAAAAAAAAAAAACCTGAATGATATAAATGTAATTCAAAAGAAAATAAATTGATTTTCCTTTGTTCCATGTAACTGTCACATAAGTAGGCCGTAAGCTATGATGTAGGCAACACCCATGGCTTATTGTAAGCGAGCTCACATTCCCATAGTCCAGCTTCACATACCCTAATAAGCAGAATAAAATATTTAACATGATGGTAAAGCTCAGTTTTCTTTCACTTCTTGACAATAATTCCATAGCTCAATATCCTGTATATTTTTGCTTGAAGAGGATGAAGTATTTCTTCTTTTTGAATGATATTAATCTATTTCGCTATCTTAGCAGGATACATTAACCAGGCCGAACTCTGAACACGTTTTTATTTCTTCCCATAGAAAAGACAGCCAGATAGCTCATTAAAATATATCAATGAATAATACCTTCTTCCTTTAAATTAACTAATATCTAAGTTTAATGAAGCTCAGTTTATAGTAATTTTCTGGCTGAAGTGCTCTTCTTTCTGCCTAATTATGTGCACCATTTTCAGACAACAAGGAGTGTCTTTAACATTAGATAAGAACCTGGGCTTTTATCTCAATCAATAGTCTTTAGCCTTTGAACTCGTGTCAGTGGAAGACCAGTCCGTCACATTCAGTTCTACCTGATCTCGTTTTCTTCTTGATGCATGCTGCCATTTACAAAAGAAACACACACGCGCGCACGCGCATGCACACGCACGCATGCACGCACTCACACATGCTCATACACACCCAAGCACACACCTAAGATACAAGCAGCCCAGGTGTTCACATTATTTGTGTGTCGGTGTGTGTATGTTCATGCGCGCAAGCATGTGTGGATGGGCTCCTTTATAGCTGTAAAGATGTGTGACTGTAATGATGATGTTAAAATTTCCTTGTTTCCTTTCACTGGGCTTTGTGTATCTCAAAGGAGCCCCATATGGTGCTCTTTGTCCGTGTCATTACCTCGTTACAGCCACTGTCTGCCAGCCAAAGGTAGACCGAGCGCTGCAGCTGTAGACAGCGATACAACTGGAATTGTCTAAGGTCAACAGTGCCGTAATTACTTTAAAATGTCAGCGTACAATAAAATACAACAGTTCATCTGGCAGAAAGCAAATTAGCTTTGACCATAGCGTAATTACCCTTTTCTCAGCACCATTAGAAGAGATCAAATCTCCACATTCAGTGTTTGAGGAAAGGCCATCAGAGTACACTCTACCTGACAAGGATGCACATTTGCCATTTTCAGATGTAATTAATTGTCCCTATAATAGAAATTTTTATATTTGACTCTGGAATTGAAATGTGTAATAACCTGGCTTCTTCATTTTAACCATTTTGATGCTGGAAGGAAAGGTATGTTTTGCCAAGTCCAAGTAAGTGGTATTGATATCATCCAGAACATATTTTTCATTTTGATAACAATTAGTTCTCCTGCAGGAGTGATTTTTCTGAAGTGACTTCCACATATATTAAGAATGGTGCTAATGTCTAGATCCTACATCAGAGGAGCCGAATTAAGAAATTAACATCATTAAACACTACTTTTCATAGCTTCTTTTTCTTTTTTGCATGTGCATTTCCTATCTGGCTGGGATAATGTGAAGTGAAGTGGCTTTTAGACTGACTTATTAAAGGTTGATTTCCGCTGAGATCTTCATCTAGCCCTCTACCTCACAAGCAAGGGCAATCTAGGTAAAGAGTACCCCTCCCGCATCTCCCACAGGATTAATGAGCCATTATGCCAAGAACATCCTCTTTTTTTCAAAGACACTCATCATTAATGGTGGAGGGTACAAATGCACCAATGATATAGTAATTTGATTAACTCAGAAACAAACAGCAAGGAGCTGACCAGTGACAGTCCCTGTAGGGCAAAGACTTCACTGCTTGTTGACTTTCATTAATATTTAAGGGTGCCAAAGATGCTTTAAGCTGATGTGAAATGACTTAAGGTGTCTGAGCAGCATTTCTCCCTGTGCCTGGTTGTAGATACACATGAAAAACAGCTGTTTTGTATCAGAAGAGCCTTGCACCGTATTGAGGGAATTCTACCACCATAAGGATGTTTACATTTTCTTGATGTTTCATTCACTGTGTTGTGGGCTTCTTCATAGTTTTTCAAATGAAAGCGTGCTCTCTTGAGTTCAAAATTCTCCCTTTTGAGCACAGATTTCCTGGGGGGAAAACGCTCCATGAAACCAACAAGAAACTTTATAGTTGGCAAGAAAATTCTTAACACAACCCCTTCTTGTTGAACCATTGCTAGTTTTAATGTGCTAAAGCCAAAACAATAAACAAGCTTTCTGGTAAAATCACTGTAGCATATCATTGATCAGTTTATCTCTTCAGAGCAGAAAATTATGACACATACTGAGCTTTCTCCCCAACTGCTGAGTTGCTTTGTTCTTCTTCAATGTCATTTATGACTCAGATCATTTCACAGTGTAAGGAAAAAAAAAAAAAATAAGCCAGAGGAATGTTTAAAAAATAAGCAAAATGATCGAAAAAGCTTTTAAATAAGTGTGAACATTTGGAAAGAAAGAGAAAAAACAATTCGTTTTTGAGGTCCATCTAGTTCCAGATTAAATCAAGATGCCTGTTAATATAGTTGATGGATAATTTGTAGAATTCAGGGAAGTAAATCTCGCAGGGTGGACTGGGGTGCCTGGGTGGCTCAGTCAGTTAAGCATCTGACTCTTGATTGAGGTTCAGGTCATGATCTCAGGGTCCTGAGATCAAGCCCAACATTGGGCTCTATGCTCAGTGGGAAGTTGGCTTGAGATTCTCTGTCTTCCTCTGCCCCTCCCCCATCTAAAATAAATAAGTCTAAATAAATAAATAAATAAATAAATAAATAAATAAATAAATAAATAAATA
>NW_023270426.1:61422790-61487228 GCF_011800145.1 Mirounga leonina | reverse complement strand
ATAAATAAATAAATAAATAAATAAATAAATAAATAAATAAATAAATAGATTGGCATGACTGACCAAACTGGAACTTTTAGCTGCCTGTGAATGGCATAAATTAATGACTTGCTATTATTTTTAAAGAGAAGTGATTTTTTTTCCCACCTACTAATAATTAGAAGAGCCCTTAGCAGGCTAAAGGGCCTCTGAAGTATTTCAAAACTTACATTAGCCCAGAATATAAGGCCTTTGACAACGTACCGACATTCACCTTTATTCTCACCTTTTCCCAATGAAAACTTACCCTCCAACACTGCCCCTCCCCATGTAACCACAGGTCTCTCTCCTTCAGTGCTTAGGATGCTCTCTCTGTGTTGCCTTCCCTTCTGCCTATGACTGCTCTAAATACAATTGATACTCCACTGTCTTATCTCAGTAGTATGTCCACTATCGTGCTCTCCTTATCCATTTCATAATTGTTTCTTTCTCTTTTGAACATCTAAAAATTTTATCATCTGTTGAAATAATCCAGCTATTAGATGGTGTTTAGATGTTTTTGGTATTCTTTTAATTCGTTTGTGTTAATCTTGTTTTAATAATAAAAAATGAGTTCTTATGAATGGCAGGGATCACACATTACTTGCCATTTTTTCTACCACTGGTGTGCTATAATGTTATGCATATATAAGTATTTTTTAAATTATTGAATAAATTAATTTGCTCAAGAATTTGGGAAATTTGGGACAGATATGAAGGTATCAGTGACTACACAGAATTAATGACTATGAATTACACATGGCAAAAATGATTAGGAAAAACCCAAATGCTAAATTCCTAAATCCAAACAATTCTTGAAGTTTTTATATTAAATTCATCCATGATCCAAAAAAATCACCTTATTTTCATTCGATCCAGTGGCATAAAACAAATAACTCAAGGTGAAAACATAGTTTACAAATACTACACGTGACATAAAGCCAGGAAGATGTAGATCAAAGCTCCCACTGTTCACTGTGTTACATACTTAGTATGTGGAAAAATGGAGAAAAAATAAAAGCATTCTTGATGAAATAAAAACATAGATTTATGAGAAGATATAAAAATGTGAAAGAGGGATAAATCTTGGGGGAAAAAAGATTAAAATTAACCTTACGTGCAACATGTAGAGCTAATATGTTCCTTATGGGATTCAGCCTCTATTACAGAAAGGCAAATAAGCTGTATAGAGAACAATGCATCAGTTTTCCTCAATCAACTGAGCAGGCAGTCATTTAAGGGCACCCAATTATCCATTTGACATTTTCTTTACATTACTAACCCAAATTGCTAAGATTATGTTTTTATAATTACATATTTGTTAAAACTATCAGCCCACTATACTTTTTTCTTTAAATCTTGACATCAGAAAGCATTTCCTTTTCAGTTAATTGAAGCCATTAAACTGCAAGTAGAATTGGACATGCAAGGTCTAGTAACTGGGTTTCAGATTAAAAATAAAGACAGGTTAAAAAAAATAAAGACAGATTTAACATGAGGAGTTAAAGATGTTTTAATTTATGCACATTTATGTCTCAACCCTTTTCAGAAGACTTTAATTTAGAGCTAATTTTACATATAATGCCTTGTAATCTTAATACATTTTCAAGAGTAGATTCACATTACTATTCTTTAAGAGAACTATTTCATGCCTTTACTTCTCTCATTAAAACTCAAATCCCTACACCCCTTCTCATTCTCAGCTGATCATTTTGCTTTTATTCCACTGATGAAAACAAAACAAAACAAAAACAAAGAAATAAATGACTTCTATCTCTGGTCAAGACGAGAAAACAGGGATCAGGTTTACCCTCCAGACCCAAATTATCAAAAATCAGAAAATATAAAAACTAAAAAGTTTTCAAGACAATGGAAATCAAGCAACAAAGTACAATGACTCCTGAGAGATGGGGAATCGACTAGGTAAACTCTATTACTGCCACAGTTTACTGCTTTAAGAGAGATTCCAGGTTGTGGTACAAGGAGAGAAAACACAAGGAAACCCAGTACACTTCCCACGTTGAGGAGACAAGAGCTGAGAGTCTGGGTGGATGAAGGTAGGCAGATGTCCCAGGGCAGAGTGCCAGAGAAAAGAGATCTGCAAGAAAAAGAGATGCCCAGAGACCTGTAGAAAATACTAGAGCAATACTCATAGCCTCCATATGAAGGAACCACCAAGGCCAGAGAAAGAACCATCCAGTAGAGTTAAAGGGAACAGTGCCAAGGTTCACACAGGATCCAGAATAAAGCCTGTTCCCATCAACTAGATAGGAAAATTTCATAATTTATGGGATACCTGGTAGAATATTCAAGAAGGTTGTGCCTCAGCGGTGGGAAATAATTAGCCCTAGGCCAAGTACTGTTCCATATCTGATTTTGAAAAATCATAATAAATTCCTAAAAGGATCAAAATGTTTTCAAGTACTTTAATTACATTCCAAAGCAAAACTCAGGAATATTTATAGGAATACAAAATACCCAGCATCTAAGGTAAAATTAACAATATCTGGCATCCAATCAAAGAGTGCAGGAAACAGGAAAACAAGATACATAATGAATAATCAATCAAAATACACACAGATATTAGAATAAGCAGACAGAGAATTAAAGCAGTTATTATAATTGTATTTTATGTGTAAAAAATTTCAAAAAGAACCATGAAAGATGTAGAATAACAAGTGACAGAACAAAACCCCTTATCAAACTTCTAGACAGAAAGGCAAAAATATCTGAGATGAAAAATACACTGAATGAGATTAGTGGCAAATCAGACTTCTTATGAATATAGATGTAAAATTCTAAACATAATTTTAATGTATGTCCAACAATATATAGAAAAACAATACATCATGATCAAATAGGGTTTATCCCAGCAATTGAGGATTAATTTCTCTTTAAAAAAATCAAACATTGAACATTATTATATTAACAAACTAAAAAGAAAAATAAAAGATCATCTCAATAAATGAAGAAAAGCGCTTGACAAAAATCCACTACCCATTTATGATAAAAACTCAACAAACTAGTATTCAAGGGAAACTTCATCAACCTTATAAAGGCCAACTACAAAACCCATACAGCTAACACATTTAAAGGTGAAAGATTTAATGTTTTCCCCCTAAGAACAACGAAACATGGATCCCACATGCTAATTTCTACTCAGTATTGTACTGTGGCTCTAGACAGCAAAATGGGGCAAAAAATAGAAGGCATCTGAATAGAAAAAGAAGAAAAATAACTATATTTTTAGGTAATATGAACATCTAAGTAGAAAATTCAATGAAAGCTAGAAACAAGCTCTAGGAACTAATAAGCAAGTTTGGCAGGATTGCAGGATATGGAATAAATATACAAAATTAATTATGTATTTATATACTAGCAATGACTAATCAAAAATTTAAATTGAGAAAATACCATTTAAAACAGGTCTCATTCTTCTTCATGTTAAACCTCATTCAATATGCTCCAGCCACACTGAGTTATTCCCTATTTCTCAAAATGCCAAGTTTCTAATGGCTTTAGAAATCATATACTTGCTATTCTCTGTGAGAAACATTTCTCGGGCGCCTGGGTGGCTCAGTTGGTTAAGCGACTGCCTTCGGCTCAGGTCATGATCCTGGAGTCCCAGGATCGAGTCCCGCATCGGGCTCCCTGCTCGGCAGGGAGTCTGCTTCTCCCTCTGACCTCACCCCTCTCATGTGCTCTCTCTCTCTCAAATAAATAAAATCTTTAAAAAAAAAAAAAAAAGAAGCATTTCTCTACCTGCTTATGGCTAATTATTATTTTTTAAGATTTTATTTATTTATTTGTCAGAGAGAGAGAGTGAGCCCAAGCAGGGGGAGCAGCAGGCAGAGGGAGAAGCAGGCTTCCTGCTGAGCAAGGAGCCTGATGCGGGACTCAATCTCAGGTCCCTGGGATCATGACAGGAGCTGAAGGCAGATGCTAACCAGCTGAGCCACCCAGGCATCCCTGCTTATGGCTAATTATTGAAGTATCAAGCTCTCTGAAGATATATGACCTCCACTGACAGATCATCTCTGATCATCGTATCTGAAATAGCCACCACATTGGAACCCTCAAGCACTGTTGATGGGAATATAAATTGGTACAGCCACTATGGAAAACAGTATGGGGTTCCTCAAAAAATTAAAAATAGAAATACCATATGATCCAGTAATTCCACTACTGGTATTTACCTAAAGAAAATGAAAACACTAATTCAAAAAGATATCTGCATTGCAAAAGAATATACATTTATCAAAGCATTATTTATAATAACCAAGATATAGAAGCAACCCAAGTGTCCATTAGTAGATGAATGGATAAAGAACACACACACACACACACACACACAATGGAATATTAGCCATAAAAAAAGAATGAGATCTTGCCATTTGAGACAATATGGATGAAATATGAAGGTACTATGCAAAGTGAAATAAGTCACACAGAGAAAGACAAATGCCATATGGTTTCATTGATATGTAGAATCCAAAAAACAAAACAAACAAACAAAAAGCAGAAACAGACTATAAATACAGAGAACAAACTGATGGTTGCCAGAGGGAAGGGGAGTGGGAGGATGAGCAAAATGGGTGAATGGAACAGGCTTTCAGTTATGGAATGAATGAGTCACAGGAATAAAAAGGACTATAGTCAATGGTATTTTAATTGCATTGCATGGTGACAGAAGGTAGCTACACTTGTAAGCATAACATAATGTATACACTTGTTGAATCACTATGTTGTACATCTGAAACTAATGTAACATTGTGTGTCAACTATACTTTGATTTAAAAAAGTTAAAAAGAAAAACACCACCACGACCACCCCCAATCACTTTATATTCTCTCACTATAAAATTTTCTTTAGAGCTCCATCACTGTCTACTCATTTGTTTATTTTTGTCTCTCCAATTAGGTGGTGAGCTTCATGAGAGAAGAGACTTCACTATCTTGTTCACTGTTTATATTTCATCATCTAGAATAGTGTTTCAGAGATAATAAACACAACATATAACAAACATGTATTGATCGTTACTCAATGAATCAAGGAATGTCCATCGTATATTTTGCGTGTAGCATACTTAAATGTGAGCTGTTTTATTTTAAAGTGTTAGTCTGTTTTTAAAGAGATTCTGCTTCCTGTCTTGAAACTTTTCTAAAAATAATTAATTTTCCAGACTATAGGGAAACAGTTATTACTTGTCTCTGTGGTATCAGATAATGTGATGGCATCATAATTCTTCCTGGTTGTCATCTGATGGCAATAGTGGGATAGGACTAGTGGGCTCCAGATGTACTTGCAATCAGAATAACTCTATCCTGGGTATACTACATACATGTGAGTTGCCTTATGTATGCTCTCCCATTTACTAAAAAATACAACTATGAGCATTTCCATATCTATTTTTTTTAAAGGTTTTAGTTCTTTATTTGACAGAGAGAGAGAGTGAGAGCGCAAGCACAAGCAGGGGGAGTGGTAGGCAGAGGGAGAGGGAGAAGCAGGCTCACCCAGATCAGGGAGCCCCACATGGGGCTCAATCCCAGGACCCTGGGATCATGACCTGACCTGAAGGCAGGTGCTTAACTGACTGAGACCCCCAGGGACCCCTCCATATTTATTTTTCATATGAAGTAATTGAGTCTTAGTAAAGAAAGTTAACTTACCTTTTATAACAGAGAAACCTGCCTAAGCCAGTTTGGGGTTGATCTGACCTGAGTTTTACCCGGGAAATTTCTATTATACCACATACGTTTTTGCAGACAAAATGTTAGGTGAATATGGCTCTACATGTTTCAAGATAGGTTTTTTTTTACTCAGTCTTCTATTTTTATGCATTATTCCTTTGTTGTTATTGTTGTGGGTTGGTTTATTTGTTTTTTTCTGTCCCTTTTTTTCCCATTCATTTACTGAAGAAATAAAGACATACCCAACAAAAGCCAATAGAAAAATTTTATTAGATAATTTGATGAAATTTTTCACTGATTCACATGTTTTTTAAAGTATAACCAATAAAAGACCACAAAGACCAGGATGACTGTGTTGATTAGAGACTCCAGTGCTAAGTAAGGAAAGCAAAATTTCTCATTTATAATTACTTTACACAGCACATTTCCTCCGTTTCACTTAGGGCCTGCTTTATTTATATAACCATGTCATCAATACAGGCAACTACTCAAAAAATTACATTGGGCAAGAAATGGTGGAAGGCTTGGAGCTACTTATTTTTAAGAGAGGTCATTACCTTTACCTTTTGCAAAATACTTTTAAAGTCTTTGTGCTAAGTGTCACCTTGGAAACTAGGCACTTTTTTGACTATGTTGTTTTCAAAATTAACACACACTAAAAAAGTGGAATAATCTTCCCATCCCTCCATCCCCACAAAGGTGGAGTTACCATCTTATTCTAATATGGAAGCTTAATTACTTTTTTTTCTCTGGATGCATTTCTCTCTTTTTTAAAAAATGGCCATCATTGTACGTATCCCTAAATAGAGGCATGTGTTAGCACAGGGCCCATGGAAAGGATCAGGTGCATATGCTTAAGGAAAAAACTTTGTCAGAATGAATTTCATATTGATACAGGGTAATAGAGACAGGCAAGGGAAAGCCAAGTACCACATGGAGGCCATTTGTTCCTTCAAAGCATGATGCAGATTCAAACCTTCAGATAAAAATGTACAAGCTTCCAGCTTCAAAGGAAAAGCATTAAAAAATAAAAAAAATAAATAAAAAGGAGAATTGTACCTTGCCTACATAAACACTTAGTGTGCACATGTGTGCTGGTACCTCATGTTCATAGAGCATATCTGATGTCAAAACTTATTATCTTAATAGCTGAATTAGAAGATAACTGTTGAAAACTCTGAATTCCTAATGCTTTGTGTACATAAAAAAATTCATAAGTTTCTGTGGAAATCCTGGCATATACAACATTTAACATTATTTACATTTAATTAGGTAAAATCAAATCCTATGAAGTTGGTTCATTAGATTTCTCCAAGGCCAGTTGTTTATGTAAGCAATGAATCATTAATATGCAGTTTCTTCCATAATTATAAGGCTATCAGATAAGAAACCTGCTGCCTAGAACAGATAAAGAAACTTGGAGATAGTCACAGATGCAAACCCCAAGTCACACTGCTAGAGCATATAGAGAAGTCTTGCATGAAAATGTGAATCACTTTACAGGGGCAGACAATAGGAACCCAAATGGAGCAGTAAAAAAACAAGTTAATTTGCCTTTTCTCCTTTTTAAATAGAGAATCAGGTAGGTGAATATAGTGAAAATATTTATTTGTGCTAGCATTTTCTTATTTAAAGAATCGATTACAAAAGTAGAAAACATCTTTTTCTCAACGTAGATATTTAGACGAAGATGGACCCAAGTTATAATATACCTCCATCTGTGATAATAATGACCTAAAATGTTGCCACCCTATTTCTCTGAGTACTATTCCAAACAGTAAGTTCTGGGTGATTAGAAATGTGTGTATCTGAGAGTTTGTTGAATTCTGCAAGGAGAAGTTAACTACAGTGATTCTGTTTTCTATAATCTCTCATTTATGTATAACCCAAATACTCATGCTCTCAGTGAATTGTTTTCACTCCTGTCTATTGATTCTCATATAGCTTATTCTCATTCCTCTTCACTATTGCTGGACTGCGCCGAATGTCCACGTCAGGTGCTTGCTCCTTTACACTTTAAGTCGAACCCATTTCCGCCTCCGTAATCCTCAGTCCCTCTTCCAGACAGGCCTTCCACTACAACTTTCTTCTTTGCCTAGTGACAAAAAAAAAAAAAAAAAAATCATGACACCGGTACAAAATCTTCTCCGTTGCTTCACCTTTTCCGATATATCTCCCTTTGATTCAGTGTCAAATTCCCTGTGGCCCAAGTCACTGAGGTCTTAACTCTCCTCCGCCTAACAGAGGATGGAGTCATTCTCTCCAAGGCAACAAAAGCAACATTTTACCAGTTTCTTGAGAGGTCCTGAGAGGGGAGAAAGGAGATTATTTTTGTTAAACATAATATACCTTTTCCTCTTAGAGTTTCTCAATGTTAATCAATTAACAATTCTAGAGGGGAGGGGGTGGGAGGATGGGTTAGCCTGGTGATGGGTATTAAAGAGGGCATGTTCTGCATGGAGCACTGGGTGTTATATGCAAACAATGAATCAAGGAACACTACATCAAAAACTAATGATGTAATGTATGGTGATTAACATAACATAACAATAAAAAATGCTGAAAGCAGAGCAGAAAAGGAACGTGGGTTTCTTTGTTAACCTAGTATTTTCCAATCTATTTCAACATAAAAACCTTTTGTTTCATATAATATTTGAGAAACATTTAGGAAGTAGATTTTAAAATTACAGATATTACCATCTTGGATACTTACTGTTGTCTTTAATACATAATGTTAGGAAATACATCATGCTTTTATTTTTACCCTGTGTTGTCTCATCATCCTCAGTGATTTCCACATACATTCAAATTGCCCATCTAAAACCAAGCCTCCCAGTCCACTGCTTTCCTTTATTCAATTTCTTTTTATTCTACATTGACCTTCTTAACATGACCACACCCTTTATTTCTTTATCTCAAAACAGGACTTTAAATTCTAAATTTCCCTGGCATCAACTCCAACCTCTTTGCCTGACACACCTCTACTCAGAATATCCAATGACCAGTGCTTTACCTACTTTAAAGACTCTGGTCATGTTACCACTCTCAATTAGCCCACTCCTTTCAGTCTTTCTTCACTATGCTGGCCCACTGGAGCTTCATGACTAGCTATTTCAGGGCTGCCCATCCTCTCTTGAGGGGTGCCATTGTTCCCTTAATCTTTCATGGCTAATCCTCGACTCAACTCTTATCTGTCATTTATTTCTTTGCTTCTGCCCCAAATTTATTCTAGAAAAACTCAAAGAATCTTTTAGATACTGGTCTACTTTAACATGACTGAACTAGGTATTAGTGGTGGTAACTCCACAGCAGTGGGTGCACTATTAGACACTGAACTATTCTAGCATTGGCCATGGCTTGCTTGAGTAAATAGTGATTTTGGAGAAGAGACTTACAACTCAAAGATAGATCCGTCAGAGTTCCTGGATTAAAGATGTACCTCCGTTAGTGAAAGTGTCCCCAGACCTTCTTGAAATTATTTAAGGTACCATTTCTCTCACTTTTTTGAGCTTTAATTTGAAAATCAGATTATTTCCTTCTTCAGTTCTTTGACTAGAATGAGGAAAGAGGAAAAAAAGAGAGGTAAAATTTTGGACTTTGAAGGATAAGGCAACTCAAGACTCAGTGAAGTTCTAAAGAAATGATTTGGGTAGTCAGAGATCAGTACCTACAAATTAAGCTCCTGGAGGGTAAAAGAAATCTGTCTCAGAAATTAATCAAAGGGAACTTCAGCTAAACTATAATTCTGATAGAATATTTGCTAATGACTCCACCCACATGCTCTAGAAAAAATCCTCTCCCAGATGCCTTTGGGCCACCTGATAGAAATTGCCAATATTTGCATCTTCTGTAGTCCTGTTTGTACCTCACTCCTTCCCATAACGCCATAGTGTTTTTCTTGGTTTCAGGTCCAATCTTACAACTTCTCTCCCTCTTCCTCTTGATAAGTTTATTTAGTCTCATGCCTCAGGTAGTATGAGAGGGTTCACAAAGAATTGACCTAATCTCCCCCTTTAAATTCTGGTGTCTGCTTTCCAGTGCGAGGTTCACACTATTATCTCAAGTCAAAAGCCAGTCCCTCTGACCCTCATCTTGCACTCTCCCTTTGTGATAAGGTGATCTTCACTTTCATAGCCTGGCAAGTAAATCATTCCTGGATCCTCTTTTACTTTTTTTTTTTCTCTCAATATTATCTGATTCATCATCAAATGTATCCTCCTTATGGCCATACATTCCTTTATTTTTTAAAACAGTGCCATTGTCTTCTTTTTGATCCTTATTATCTCATATTTATATTATATAAATAGTCTAAATAATTTGCTTACTATTATTTTCTTCCATATTGTAATCTATCCTTTATTATACTGTCAGATTCATCTGTCTTAAGCATCACCAGTCACTCCGATGCTTGAAAATCTTCAAAGACACGGAATATAAAACCAAAGCCTTTAACCTTGCATTTGGACCCCTTATAATTTGCCTCTCCTACATTTTCAAATGTGTCCTTCATTATTCCTTACCCATAAGCTTTCTTTCAGCTATTTCCATTTATTTGCTGTCCTTCAAGTCTGCCTTGATCATTTTTTACCTTACTATGTCTTTCCTCCTCACTACCCTCACTCAATAGCCTAATCCTATCCTTTCTTAAATATGTAGCCCAAGATTCAAACTTTCCATGAACCTTCTATGACCCCTCTAGGCCACAGTAGACTCTGGTTCCTCTGAATTCTAAAATATTATGGCTTATACCATTGGTATGACACTAATACATATGACTTTGTATGGTTATCTCATTTTACTTTGTGTATATAAGGATTTTTTGTTATTTTGTATTCCCCAAAGCTTCTAGCACATGTTAGGTATAAAATAATTGCCACTCATATGAATGAATGATATTTAACATCCACAGACCCTTAAACCAAATCACAAAGGACTTCTGAAACTTCAAAGACAAAAAACATTCAGGACTATTTTAGTATTGGTGATATTTTAATAAGTTATAATTGTTTAAAGCATGACAATCCACGTCTAACACAGTAGCTCTCAATTTATTAGGGTACTTATTTGAGAACAAACTCCAGGGTAATGTGGGGTTCATATTTCCTCATCTCCTCTATATTTACCATCTAACAAATTTCTATACTAACAAAATGAATTTCAGTCTCATAAAGAAAAATGCCCCAGTCATATAAACAGAAAATATTCCCCAGAACTTTAGCAAAGAGGTAAGACAAAAATATAAATTTTTAAGGAATAAAAGAGTCTCATTTAAAACATTGCCTAGGAAGATGAAAGTCAATGTTATTTACTATCAATCAAAAGCTTTTAAAATATAGGGTATATTTGGGCTCCTGGGTGGCTCAGTTGGTTAAGCCACTGCCTTCGGCTCAGGTCATGATCCTGGAGTCCCGGGATCGAGTCCCGCATCAGGCTCCCTGCTCAGCGGGGCGTCTGCTTCTCCCTCTGACCCTCCCCCGTCTCATGCTCTCTATCTCATTCTCTCTCTCAAATAAATAAAATCTTAAAAAAATAAAATAAAATATAGGTATATTTTGATGCAGCAATTATCTTACTGTAAAATAAAGAAATAAGTTTGCATAAGTGTCTGTATGAGGATGTTCACTACAGCACTATTTATAATGGCCCAAAACAAGAAATGCCATAACATGTGATAATAGAAAATGTATTAAATGAATTAAGGTACATGTAGATATTAGGATGTACTGGAAAAGTGGTCACAACAAAATTTCTAAGATATTCTATTGTGACTGTGGATTACTTGTACAATTTTAAAAATCAACTGCATGTACTATTGAAGCAGGGAAAATGATTTATGTAATGTCATACTTTGGGAGTTGCAGTCATAAGTGTTAAAGAAAAGAAGAAGTAACAAATTTTTCTCATTTTTATCTTAACATGTAAGGATTAATTTTATAAATTATATTTATAAATTATTAAATAAATTTATGAACTTAAACTTATTTTGCTGAATATCCATGAGGTTCCAAATTTAAAGTTAATATATAAAAGGCAGTACAAATGTCTTCAATTAGAATTACATTTCTCCTGAGAGAACATAATGCAGGTGTACCACATTGACTTCTACATTAAGTCCCATTTGGGAATCATGGGATTAAAGGTTTAAATAATTTTTTTGTATATAACCCAGATAAATATATGTTCAATTCCTTATAACCATTTAGACGCAACCAAAAAGGTGTTTTAAATAAATTCCTTTATGAATAGGGATCATCCATTGATAAAGCAAATAAAAAAGTATTATTTCATAATACTGATCTTTCCTAAGTTATATACACAAATATAATTGTTTCTTCTTATCATGATTATGATAATAGTAGCATCAGTATCTTGCTACAGTGGAACTAAAAACTATCTTTCAAAGCTTTAGACCAAATAAAAATTTAAAAAATTAATATAATTTATGATGAACTCCATTGAAAGTAACATAGATAAGTATTGTCTCTATATAGTTATCTGTAATATAATAATTTTATAATTTTTTAAAACACAATCTTAAAAATTAAATTAAAAACCCAAAGCACAATCTTCAAATTGTTTGTTTAGGTTAGTGATTGTCCACATATAAAAATATGTATAAGGCTTGAAATTTTTTTTTGTAACCAAACAATTTTTATTCTTTTTGCTAGTGAAAATCTTAGGCACAGTCAGTTGAAATTTGGGCAAATTAATGTTGAAAATGTTTTCAAATGTTTGCCACATTATGTTAGGTTCTCTACATGTAAAAGTCTGATAATTGAAAGCAAAAAACAAAAACAAAAGCAAACAAACAAAAAAACCTAGAATTTTTTTGCAAAGCATTGCTCATGAATCTACTGGGTCCGAATCACCTAGGTGCTGGTTGAAGATTTATAGATTCTTGGGTGACATTCAAAATATTGGAAGATAATCTGTGCTGTAAAGCCCAGATATCTACATTTTATTAAAGTTTGTATTTAGGGGTACCTGGGTGGCTCAGTCATGAGCCTTTGGCTCCGGTCATGATCCCAGGGTCCTGGGATCGAGCCCTGCATTGGGCTCCCTGCCCCGCCGGAAGCCTGCTTCTCCCTCTCCCACTCCCCCTTCTTGTGTTCCCTCTCTCACTATGTCTCTCTCTGTCAAATAAATAAATAAAAAGTCTTTAAAAAAAAGTTTATATTTAAATTCTAGTTAAGATACAGTGTAATATTAGTTTCAGGTGTACAATATAATGATTCCACACTTCTATATATCACCCGGTGCTCATCACAAGTGCACTCCTTAATCCACATCACCTACTTCACCCATCGCCCCCCATCTCTCCACTGCTAACCATCAGTTTGTTCTCTATAGTTAAGAATCTGTTTCTTGGTTTGCCTCTCTCTTTCTCTTCTTTCTCTTCTTTCCCTATGCTCATTTGTTTTGTTTCTTAAATTCCACATGAGTGAAATCATATGGTATTTGCCTTTCTCTGACTGGCTTATTTTGAATTTATTTTTGTGTAAAAAGAAAAAAAAATGTGATCCAGTTTCATTCTTTTGCATGTTGCTGTCCAGTTTCCCCAACACCATTTCTTGAAGAGACTTTTCCCACTGGATATTCCTTCCAGCTTTGTCAAAGATGAATTGATCATATAGTGTGGGTTCCTTTCTGAGTTTTCTATTCTGTCTTGATCACTACAGCTTTGTAATATAACTTGAAGGCCGGAATTGTGTTGCCTCCAGCTTTGCTTTTACAAGATTGCTTTGGCTACTCGAGATCTTTTGTCGTTCCATACAAGTTTTAGGATTGTTTGTTCTAGCTCTGTGAAAAATGCTGGTGGTATTTTGATAGGGACTTCATTAAATGTGTAGATTGCTTTGGGTACTATAGACATTTTAACAATAATTATTCTTCCAACCTATGAGAATGACCATTTCTTTGTGTCCTCTTCAATTTCTCTCATTAGTGTTTTATAGGTTTACAGATCTTTAGCCTCTTTGATTAGATTTATTCCTAGGTATCTTATTGTTTTTGGTGCTATTGTTAATAGGATTAATTCTTTAATTTCTCTTTCTGCTGCACAACTTCCCAAATAGCCTCTGATCCACAATCAAATCTGAGAGTCAGTACTCTATGAAGATATTCTTACAGGATGTCTAATCAGAATCTCAGAGGCTAGTTGTAAAATGTGGAATAGATAATCATGAGTTAAAAAAAAAAGGAGAATTTGGAGGAAAATGTCTATTCCTGAATAAAATAACTTACAAGAAGTAGGCTTCCAACAGTTAGTCCCCTCATTACTTCTTGCCTTTCATTTTGTTCCAGGGGATAACAGAAGCAGAAGAGTTCGTGGACTCCTACCTCAATGCATTTATAAAGTTATCCAAGTACAATCTTTAATTAAGAAGCTTCATTGCTTAATGCACTAAATTTTGCTACTACTAACCTCTGTCCTAGATTTAACAGATTATTAGCAACTTAAGTCTATAGGGTCTGCTGTGATCCTTGAGTTTTCATATCTTAAGAGATGGGCAAGAGCCAGTGGATAACTTCAGATTACATGCAAAGGCGATCAGTTTATTGCTTTAACCTAAGAATTCTTATTCAATATGTACCTGGCTGCAGAGTAGAAGACAAATAGTACAAATTACTTCTACTACTAAGAAGTTATTTTTTAAATTAATTTTATCTTATAGCATTATTGCATTCATACTAATGCTATAGTTTAGTATTGTATTATATAAGCAGAAATTCTTTTGTTTGCAAAAACCAAATAGAAGCAAAAGAAACAAAAAACAACAAAAAAATGTGGGGCAGGGCAGCGGGTGTTTGGAGCTCCCTGTAAGAAGGTGTAAGAACATAGCTGAACAGGACTTGGGTTGTAATTTCGAGCCACTCGTTGGGTGTGGAAATTGCTTTAAGAATAAGATCTTAAAAAAGAAAAAGAAAGTTACCTGAAAACATGAAAAAAATCTGAAGTTGCTTGACTTGTGCTCCGTAAGCAAGAGCTTTCCAACCTTTTAGCAATTGTGTCTAAATTCTAGAAACTGATCCTTAAGAGGTAACACAGCATAACTGTATTAAGAGGAAGCTTCTGTTAAGACTGCTCCCAGCCGGGTGCTTCCTTTACATTATTTCTTTTTATTCCCTGCAACTCAATCATTACTTCCATTTTACAGATTAAAAAACCTGACATTCACTAACAAGTGGTAAAAAATGCAGCCAGGCATTGAAACCAGGTCTAGCCTCTGAGATTCTGATTAGCCTGGGTGGCTCAGTTGGTTAGGCGTCTGCCTTTGGCTCAGGTCAGGATCCTGGGGTCCCAGGATTGAGCCCCATGTGGGGCTCCCTGCTCAGCGGGGAGCCTGCTTCTCCCTCTCCCTCTGCCTGCTGCTTCCCCTGCTTGTGCTCTCTCTCTCTCTCACACACACACACACTCTCTCTCAAATAAGTAAAATCTTAAAAAAAAAAAAATACTAAAAAGCCATGCTTATTCCACTACTCAATTCATATTTTCTGAGTTCAAGGACATATTCTGAATAATTGTAACATTATTTTAATAATGAAAATTATTAGCCACTATGCGTAAAAGGAGAAATGATCAGAGAATAGGGTGAAACATATGACGGAATCGTCATTGTCATCGCTCAGAAATCCCCTCAACATTTCAGATGAAAACTTCTTCAACTGAGGTCCGTACCCCAATGTGCACCTTTACTCCTTTACCTAGATCCCTAAATATGAGAGCAGATAGTTTATTTTGTGGAAGAGGATAATGAGAGAATGTAACGACAGACTTCTTTAAGGGATATATCTGGTATTTGGAGAAGTAGACTTGTATATTAAGGCTGCTTTGCAATGTGCAGTGGCCTGAAAGAATGCAGGGTCCTGAAGTAATCTTCTTGAGTTACTTGGGTACTAGCAAAATTTGTCTTTACTCATATCCTTATTCTGAGAGCGGGAGGTGTGGGTACAAATTTTCCAGACTGCTATTTTCGGAACATATGGGCAAAGCTGAAATATATGAACATATGTATGTATGTTTGTGTACGTATATGAGCATGTATATTTGTATAAGCAACCACGTTTTTATTCTCCCCCTCATTCTCCCGCCCTCTTCTACATTTGGAAGATATTTGAAATATGGAACATGTGCTTGGTGGGCAGGCAGTATTATTTTTTAATGATCAAACAATCGTGCGTGTGTGTGTGTGTGTTGTTTGTGTATGTGTACCTTCCTTAACAAACCTACAGGCAATTAATCTATTCTGTAGCTAAAAACTATTTCATATGAGTAATTCCCATTTTATTTGTATGCATACATTATATATTCTTTGTGAAGACAAAGACAATTTGTTATAATCTTGTTGAAGAAAATTCGATCCTGAATTATTGTATATACACCAGTCAAATAGAAATTTGCCAAAATTTTAAAATACACGAATATTAATAAAATAGCTTTTGGCATCATTTTAGGGCATTCAGTATAAATGCACAGCCTGTAGAAATGGGCTTTTGTGCACTCACAGATAAATGGTGTCCATGAGGTGTATGGTTTGTGAGCATACGTATGGGGACAATCTGTGATGTTGGTTCTTACTCGTGCTTTTATTCTTTTGTTTGACAAATTTTGGTGGAACTACGGATTTTCTTAATCTTTTAAGTACTCAATTATATTCACGATATGTTATATTTGACAGTGTGCCAAATATGAAAGGCATAAAATTATATAATTTTCTCTAGTAATGTATTCTTTCTTAAGCTGATCCATGATTTACCATGCCTTCCGTTTTCTTTTTAGTTTCTCTATTATTTGTGCCTAACACAAATAAACAAAAATGGCTAAAAATATGTTTGATTTTTTGTAACTTTAAGTGTGGGTGGTCCATTTGAAATCTTCACATCCCAAATAGGATGTTGGTCAAATGGTACCATCAGCAATTTCGGAAAATGGAAAGCTAAAGAGTAGACAATAAACTGAAAAGAACAAAATGGTACTAAATAATTACTGATTAGAAGTTCTTGATCTTTGCACATTTAAACATTGCATGGTATTTTGGTCATCTCATATGATGTAACAACCTCACTCCATGAAATTTTGGAAGTCCTGAGGGATTTTTTTTTGAAGCATCATCTCTGACCCAAGGGACACAGTATCTCACTTTAATGCCGAATGCAGCCATTCTCTAAATGTGAACTGCGTCTACACCAGATGCAGGGCGCATAATGTCTCTGTGGGCTGCAAAGAACAATACCTATTTGTATCTCAAGAACCCTGGGAAAGCCAGGTGAAGAAGAGAGGATAGGAAACACGTGGTGCAACCTTTCACTCAGTACTGCTCCCCTGCAAGCTCAAGGTGTTCGGGGAAAGCTATTTTACTCAAAGATCTGTTTCTCTTTCAGTAAGTCAACATATTCTCCCTGAGGATTTACCCAACCTCAATGATTGTTCCTTTACTTTGAACACGTTAAGCTGCGTCTTTTAAAAACAGCAATAGGAACAAGATTAGTATGTTTTTAACACAGTGATAGCATACATGTCAGCCTGCTACCCGATTTCTATGCTTCCTATCACGGGGTCTCTTATTACACACACACAAGCACTGTTTTCCTAAAAGCACCTTTCAAGTACCCTGCCTTTCACTGAAATGTGGCTGCTACTGTGGACTTATTTTAAAAATGGCTTGACAGAATTGCTAATGTTCTCATTCCTTCAGGATATTTCCTAATACTTGTAGCCTTTTCATGTTTCTAATTAGGCCAGTAATGGTCCCTGAAGTTAAACCAATTAAAATTATTTACTGTGACACACAGTGTGGAGATAATTATCTGATATCTGAATCCAACTTCTGCTTACTTTGCAACATTACTTAATAGAAAACAGAGAAACTGATGCCCATGCTTTCATTTTAGTTGTCTACCAAATGTGTTTGCCCTATAGCAAATTGTTTAAATAAAGCACTAAAATCTTTGTGGTGCTAATCAAAATGTTTAGAATCCACTCACAGTCCCTTTATAGTTCTGAAAAGCATATAAAACTCTTCCACATTACCTTTTACATTATAGTTGCTGACCAATGTAGTATTATAGGAGCATTATATACAGATAATGCTGCTTCTGCAGTTTCTAGTGACTTTACTTTTCTCTCTTCCTCCACTCATTTTCTCTAATTATTTTTGTTTCTTTTTAACATTTCTCTTCTTTTCTCTTTTTTTTTTTTTTTTTCCTTTTTCTCTTTGCCTTGTGCTTTGTTTCAGGACCATGTGGTTCACCGTTAGGGGCACAAATCCAACAGACTTTGAAATACAAGTTTCATACAACAGAAGCGAATTCTCTATAGTCTAAACAACTGTGGTAGCCTGGAAACACAACAGGTTAGGTTTATTACTGTTTCATCTTTGCATAGGGTTGGGTGTTTGGAAGATGGGAGGCTTAAAAAGAGGATTTTAATCAATAGTAGAAGTCTTAGTAAAAGTTCAGTTTATATTTAATATAAAGCAAAAATCCCTCTAGAAAAAAAATGCACAGAGCAAGTAAATCATGTCATGAAGCAATGCTTTTCATTAAAAGTTGGCTGGCATTGTGTGGAGAATTTGGACAAATGTAAAGACTAAGCCGGCAAGTTAGGCTTGCATATGCTGCAGTTAAATGCCAAAGTGCAGTCTCATAAAGAATTATAGCTTAGACACTTTTAGAACATTTAGCCCATAATCCCAATGCAAATTATTCTAAGAGAAAATTGAGTTTCATGCCAAAATGCCACCTTGAGAATGGCAACGTAAAGTTGGATATTAAGCCTGATCTTAGGATGGATTCCTTTACTGTTTCCTGCTTTCTGTTCAAATATTCATGAAAACCAGTACAGACACAGATACATTTTCCAAGCCACCATGTGCTTAACTAGAGCCCCTTGGCTATTTGTTATAACCTTACTTCGGAAAAACAGATTGCAACAGGGAGAAGTTAGGCATGCCATTGAATTCGGACCCACAGCCCAAGAGTGTGGTGTTTGGGAACTTCCGGTCCAGACCCTGGCTTTGGAATGATAATGGATCAAATCTGAGAATCCCTGTTGCGAGTGGGATGATCTGAGATGCCCAGTTATTTTTCCCCAGCAGATAGTAGGGAATGTCTATCTGTATTAACACCTACACTTGAAAAGGCATTAGGTCAGCACAGTGCCAGGAAGGGTAGAGAAGACTTTTCTGAGAGCCTTGAGATCACGCAAGTATGGGGTGGAATCCTTTGCACAAGCTCTCTTTCCTGTAGCGCTGGGTTTAATCTTTGCAGAACTAACATTTGTTTATGGTGGCTTATAATTGAAGAAATCTGTGCTCCTTTTCCTGTATCATCATGTATTTTGCACATACCTTCATTAACACAACACACGTTTGCATTCTAATTATTTGTCTTTGTTGGTGAATAAATGTTGCCAAATTTAACTGCAACAACATTTCTTCACGGTTAGTGATTACGAATCTTTTGGAATAGGTGGAGGAATACATTATAAAATTTTTAAAAGCCTTAAAATATTAGCAAAAGATGACTTTTCCAACTCTTTCTATTTAACTAAAGTCTGCTGACTATTTTATTTCTTTTGATTTTACTTCTGTACAATATTTTACATTAATGCATATCATATCTTGAACATCTTACCAGCACTACCTTTGTCTTCACAACTATTTTAGGATTGTGGTCTAAGTAGCTGTGACTTGTAAAGCATTTAACACAGAGAACGTTACAGACTAAACATGCTATTATTAAATTTGAACACAAATTCAGAGCCCTGGATTCTGTGCTATGAATACAGCAAGGGCTCAATAAATGGTTTTGTGTACCATGAGCTCCAGAAATTTGTACCCCACCATTCTGATTAATAATTTGCAAGTGAGTTTATCTGGGTTCCATGAGGACACAAGAGTGAGAGGAGGAAGGAAATTTAATTTTTTTTCAAGCTATAAGTATTAATTTGACTCTTCACCTAAATTTTTGAAGTTTGATCTACTACCATTATGGCACCACTCATTTTCATCTTTTGTTCTATTTATAAGCATGAAAGATACTGTTAGTAATAAAATAAAATTATTTCCCAGACTCTTGCCCCTCTGCTTTCACATCCTCCCATAATACTGATGAACAGAGACATATGTTTAAATAACATATAACAATAACGTAGGTTATAACTTTCTATTCACCATAGAGGCTGGGAGCGGGATGATCAGGGAAAAAAAATTCTTCCAGTGTTGGAAGTTAAAATCATTGAAGGAGGAAAGACAAACACAAAGAGAGGGTGGTACTGAGCATGTGAATAGAAGAAAAAAAGCATTACTAAGACACTAGTACCTGCAGTAGCGGAAAAACAGTTTGGAGGCAATAGTAACACTATCGTGAGCAAATTTCGAATATCCAAGGTTAGAAAAAATGTGCGTGAACCAATCAAACATTTCTAGGCTTTCTTGGAGATGATGCAAGAAAATCATGAAAGGTTTAGAATTCAATTCTAAAATAAATAAATTTTATCATTTTAATCTCATAGGAACTTGCATGCTAGAAATTGAATAACGCACATTATGAAGACTCCATTGTTGCAAACTTTCATCTAGCCCAGCCTGGCCTGTTAATCAGAGTAGTGGAGGGGAGTGGGGGAGGAAAGGAATGATAACGTTGCTTTGAAAGACCGTCTAGCCACTATACTTATGTTAATAAGCAAAATGTGAAAAATATAGATGATAAGTCCTATAAGTGGGCAGAAATTAAGCCATCCTGCTCATTTTAGAGTCAATCAGTCAAAAAATATTGGTGGAGCACTTTTTCTGTCTCTCACCACTGGGATGCAGGGATAAACAATAATGACAGAGTCCCTCTCCTCAAGAAGATTAAATTCTAGGGGAGAGAGAAGAGACAATAAGCACATCAATAAGTAAGATTATATCAGGAGTAAATAAATGTGAAAAAAAAAGATAAAACAAGATAATGGGGTAGAACTATCAATGGCGGGAGTTAGAATTTCATTAGCTACGGTGGTTGGTACGGAAAGATGAAAGTTATGTGCCAAGGTCCTGTGAAGAGAATGACTGGATTATTTGGGCAGTGTGGCTAAAGAGCGCAAGGAAGAGGACAAAAGGAAGGGTTTGGGTTTAGAGACATAAGCAATCTCCAGATCATATGGATGTGGGGACCACGCTAAGGAGCTTGAATTCTTAATATCGCTGTTGTTGCTAAGGGAAGCCATTATAGGATTTGAAACATGGGAGTGAAACAATTTGAATTTATTTTCAGATGAAAACCAGAAACTCATAAAGGTTAAGTAATACATAGGTCTTTTAAAGTTGAGCAAAATGATGAAAATTGTGGAGGGAAAGTTTCCAATATTAAAACAAAAATGACTAAAATATATTAATTAATAATTAAAACAGAAGGAACGGTCTCTATCGGTGAATAATTGTGTTAATTTACTAGGGCTGCCAGAGAAAAGCACTGCAAACTGGATGGCTTCCCAACAGAAATTTATTATCTCACAGTTCAGGAGGTAGAAGTCTGAAATTAAGGTGTGGGCAGGGTTGGTTCCTTCCGAGGGCTGTGGGGGAACATCTGACCCAGGTCTTCATCCTTGGTTTGTAGATGACCATCTTAATTTTCATGTGGTGTTCTCCTTATATGTATGCCTGTATCCCAAGCCCCCATTTTTATAAGAGAACCTGTCATACTGGACTAGGACTCAACTTAATCCAGTATGTCCTCGTTTTTAACTAATTACATCTGCAATGACTATTTCCAGAGGACACCTATAGGGAGGAAGGTAAGAACAGGGTATTCTCTTTCCTAGCTCCAGCTCCTACTTTGGGATTACTTTAGTATTTTACCCTGGTGGGGAGAGTGATTTAGGGCAAATGGCCTTACAAGAAGACACGATTGTGTACCCAGCTAGGGAAATATTTAAAGCTGGCTTTTGACCTCCTGGGCTACTTTTGTAGATGTAAAAAAATATATAAATACATAAATAACGCTTTTTGACAACTTCTAACTGCACGTTTCAAGGTGGAGGGAAAAGGGATGACCTTTTCTGTTAGGACACCACTACTCAGTTCTTGTGTGTTGCCTACATGGACTTGTTTTGGTTGAGGCCACTGGCCCTTCACGGTTCATGGCTATCTTGAGCTGAGTTTCATTTCAGATAGCTTTAGGTTTCTGCCTGTGGTTCACATTTAAGCTTCTGGAACCACATAAATTTTCTCTGCAGGCAGTGCCGGGATAGTCTGCTCCCAATTCCTCTCATTTTTTTTTCTATGCTCTTGTGACTCAGAGCCACACTGCACCCCACATTTAGATTTCCAAAATATGAATCAGATACTAGCCCACCATGGCCCCTGTTCTAGTGATCATAAAGCACGCATTCTCGGGGCGCCTGGGTGGCTCAGTTGGTTAAGCAACTGCCTTCGGCTCAGGTCATGATCCTGGAATCCCGGGATCGAGTCCCGCATCGGGCTCCCTGCTCGGCAGGGAGTCTGCTTCTCCCTCTGACCCTCCCCCCTCTCCTGCTCTCTCTCTCTCTCACTCTCTCTCTCAAATAAATACATAAATAAAATCTTAAAAAAAAAAAAAGCACGCATTCTCAGTAATCCCCGTGAAGCCTTCTCTGTGGTCCTGAATTGAGGAGGATGCAGCCTCTACCCATCTCCCAAGGGGAGGACTTGACTAACAGTTTAAAAGAGAGGGTTGGAAAACTTCTACAACTTTCTCAGATTTTTTTCTGCAGAAACAAACAAACAAACAAACAAAAAACTTCTCTTCCCATTGTTCTTTGACTTCAGTCTTTCATTATTTGTCTGTGGGTGTTAGATGAAGGGCCCCCGCCCAACACTTTTGAGGCATCACTTTTACAAGTCTGGCAGAGGTCTTTGGAATATAGGGGAAATGGCACAGATCTTTTTGTTCTTGATTTTCATGGTCTCACCTGGACTTGAGATAAAGGAGTCCCAGCTGCCATTTGGTTACACACCTAACAGTGAAGTTCAGGTTACAGGGGGGATGAAATCTGTGAGGCTGACACTCAAAGTCCTCTTAGTTCATTTAAGGCACTTCTGCCTGAATGTGAAGAAGTGCCCAGGAAGATGATTTGCTGATGTATATCTCTCTGTAATTGATAGAAATGTCAGAATTGGATTTGTTTTGATGCCCTCTAGAGATACATTTACCTCAAATGTCCTGACACCACTAAAAATCAGGGATCTTTTCTAGAACACAGGTGATATACTGCTATGGATCTTCATCTGGGCATTTTGGAAAGACTTCAAGTAGTGAAAAACTTCTCTCAACAAGTTTTTTACTGTTTTGTTTATATCCCTTTAGGAGCTGGTTCACCACCTTCTGCTCCAGTGTTGGATCCAATGGTTTACACCTGTGACCTCTAAAGATGTGCCCTCAGCTGACCCTAGCGAGATCACCTCACCTGGAGATGGCTAGGTAATTAGGCCCTCTATGCAGGGGTAGATGATAAGTTCTAGGGGACAAAAAGCGGGCTTCCTTGCTTCAAGATGCCTCTGTTTGATTATGCTTCCAAGTTTTGTCTCTGGATGGTTAGACTTTACCTGAGATCATATTCACAGTTTACCTCTTTTCCTTTCTTTGTTGTCTTCTTTCTCCTGCTAAGAGATTTCTCTTGAGAGCACTTATGTCCTGACATGGGAAAGTTCTTAACTCCTTATTCTGTCCTCATAGCAGTCAAATTTTTCTATTTCTCCTGGAGGTCAGATTTAGTCATTTCCAATTTTTCAAGAAAGTGTCTATTTCACTTCACTTTCAAATTTATTGACCTAAATGTTTTCATTATATTTAATATCTTTGCTGCAATGATGTCTCCTTTTTCACTCTAAATTTTAAAGTCTGTTGTTTTCATAAGTGGTATTATATTGCATTTGATTAACCTGCATAGTGGTGTTCCTAACTTTTGGATCTGTTTGATCTATCACTGAGAGGTGTATTACTATCTCCCTTTACCTTGTTGGATTTAACAGTGTTTGCCTATCAGTTTTGTTTACTTTTTTTTGCTTAGTGTATTTTGAATATGCATTGTAGGTTCACACCAGTTTAAAAATTATATCATCAGTTAAGAATTTTAACCATGCCTAATGACTGTCTTTATCACTAACAATGCTTTTTGCCTCAAAGTATGTTTTGACCTGAGAGTAATATAGCGCTGTTAGCTCTTAAGTTAGTATTCGCTTGATATATATATATATTTCCATTCATCTTGCTTCTTATTTTTCGATGTCCTTATATTCTAGACTGTTTTTTTTTCATTCAGTATTTGAAGGGAGGGGTTGGTGTTTTACCCATCCTGGCAAACTTTATTTTTTCTACTAGACTGTTTAATATATTATAATTGCTGATAATGTATAACTGTTAAATGATTTTCTATCACTGTTTTGTTTTTAATTTTTTTCTACTTCTCTAAATTTGTTTGGTATTAAGGGTTTTTGGGTTTTGCCATTAATTGGGTCAGTTAAGTGTGTGAAATTCAGTCCTTTTCTAAATTGTTTTATAGTTGCCAATAGAGAAGTGTCAATGTCTGTTTTAGTGCTACTTCTAAAAAATTTTAACATGAGTAGTTAAATGAAAAACTTAAATCAGTAACATCCTTCATCAATGCAAAATGGGAATGTTTTAATGCTTATAAATCCCCACCCAATTTACATAATGCTGTCCAATGTTTTATTATGTATTGTTTTTATTCCACAAATAATACTATCTTAATAGACAAATTTATTTAGCTTTACATGAATTTACCATTTTCATTGCTTTCACTCCTCCTTGCATGATTTTCTGGGATGATTTTCCTTATTTTCACAAATGTGATAATGTGATTTATAATAAATACATACTTGGTTTTTGTCCCTGTTTCTGGCACAGAGCTCTTAAAACCCTCGGAATCTCTAAGTGATAAGAGCAGAAAAGGTGTCTTGATATTCATAACAAACCCCTTTAAACCACATGTGAGTTTGTGTTAATGAAATGACTTTTAAAAAGCTTCTAAGGTTGGGGCTTGGTTGCCAGGGTAACCAACCAGGAAATTGGAGAGTGGGAACTTGTGGTCCCACCGTCACACACACCTATTCCCCACTGGAAGGGTAGAGGGGCTGGAGGTTGAGTTGCTTGCCAGTGGCCAGTGTTGCAGTCATTCATGCTTATATATTGAAGCCTCCATTTAAAAACCCAAAGGACCGGGTTTGAAGAACTTTGGGATTGGTGAACATGTGGAGTCAGTTGGGGAAAAGCGTGCTCCTGGGAAGGGCATGGAAACACTGTGTCCTTTTCCTCTTCTTTGGCCTGTGCCTCTCTTCCATCTGGGTTTTCTGAGTTATATCCTTTTATAATAAACTGGTAATCTAGTAAGTGAAATGTTTCTCTGAGTTCCAAGAGGTGATCTAGCAAATTAATTGAACCCAAGAAGGGAATGGTTGGAACCTCCGATCTTTAGCCTGAAGGTCAGAAGCCCAGGTCATTTGCTTCTGAAAAGGGGCAGGGACAGAGAAGCGGTAGTCTTGTAGGACTGAGTTCTTAACCTGTGAGATCTGATACTATCTCCAGGTGAATAAATAGTGTCAGAATTGAGTTAAATTGTGGGACACCCAGCAGGTGTCAGAGAATTGATTGGTGGTGTGGAAAAAAACCCCACATTGTAATTTAGAGTCAGAATATTATTGAAATACCTTTTTAGATATTATGCTAGTGTGGGTCAGTTGTAATTCATTTAGATTTAGATTTAGATTTTTGAGCACTTACATTATTCATGAATCCTGAAAAATTCTTAGCTGTACCTTTTCTACTAATTCTGGCAATCTCGTTTGGTATATTGGAGATCTCACCATATTCTTTGGTCTTTTAATGTCTTTTTCACATTTTCTAGTTGTTTTTGTGTATTATATTCCAAATTATTTAGATCTATCTTCCATCTATCTTCCAGTTTCCTTACAGTGTATTTTTTCCAACATACTGCTGTGTATAAGTGATTTCTAATACCAATTAAAATGATTTCACTTAAAAAAATGATTTGCCTACCATAGTTTCCATTAGTTGTTCAAGTCTGTGGTTACTGTTTTGTCAAAGGAGTAGGTTGTGAATAGGGAGGGAAACATGATGAAGGAGTTGGTTAAAATTGGCCTTGAAGAATGGATAGGATACATGTTTCTCAGCTTTATAAATCTTTTTCCAATCTATAATAAAGTTAAAACATCAGTATAATAAAATTAGACACACATGTACACATAAACTCATGTGTGTATGTTTTTTGCAATTTGAAACAAAGTATATTATTTTACCTCTCAATAATTTACCATGTATATCCCAGGAAACTGAATAAATAAACTTTAATACAGTATTTTCTTTACAATCAATAATCAGGATTTTCCAGTTGTATACAAATTATAAACTGTTTTATTTAATCCAAGATCCAGTGAAGGATCATATATTGCATTTGGTTGTCATTTCTCTCTTGTGTCTTTAATCTAGAATAGTATTTTTCACTGGAGCAATTTTGTCCTCAGATGTGTGGCATTATTCAGACATGTTAGTTTAAAATGTGTGGGAAGTGGGGAAAGAGCTATTGGCCTCTCATGGGTAGAGACTAGAGATGGTGCTGATCATTCTACAATGTACAGGACGGTCACCTAAAACAATTCTGCAGTCTGAAATGTCAACAGTGCTGAGGTTGAGAAACCCCAATCTAGAACTTTCCCTTCATTATTTTTCCTTTCATGACATTGTTATTTTTGAAGCAACAAGGACAGTTGGCTTGTAAAATATTGTAGAATGTTGAACAGTCTGGCTTTGTCTGTTTCTTCATGACTAAATTAAACATTTTGGCAAGAATATCATGTAGTGATCTATGCCTTGTAATTTTTATGGTCTCTTGTTCTTCATTTTTCCAATACCTTGCTTTATTTCTTTAATTATAATAAATAATTTATTTCATTACATGCTATTTCTTCGGGTCTGAAGTCTTTGGTGGAGTTTCTTGGTTTTGTTTACTTGTTTCAACTGATTCACAATCATAGTAGTATATTGTTTTGGTTTTTTGGGTGGTAATATTTGATGATAAACTTGTATCCTTTGCTTTATATGTAGGAACTCTGGCACTCAAAATTAAAGAGACTCTTTTTTACTTTTAATTTTCAAAAAGTATTTAAATTTTCCTTTTTTTTTTCCTTGCCAAATGGTTAATAAGAATTAATGGACCCAAATGCACAGGACTGCTTACAAAGTCTCTAGGAAGATAGGCAAGTATTTCTACCATTTTCTTCTTTTTTTTTTAAAGATTTTATTTATTTATTTGAAAGAGAGAGAATGAGAGAGAGCACATGAGAGGGGGGAGGGTCAGAGGGAGAAGCAGACTCCCTGCCGAGCAGGGAGCCCAACGCGGGACTCAATCCCGGGACTCCAGGATCATGACCTGAGCCGAAGGCAGTCGCTTAACCAACTGAGCCACACAGGCGCCCTTTTTTCTTCTTTTTTTGGCAGGGTTTTAATTAGTTCATTGACTGAGGGTGTTACCCTTCTGGAGTATAGCAGTATGCTGTATCCCCTCAGTGTTTTCTCCCTCTAGCCCCAAGTCTGTTCTCTGCTTAGGTGGACACAGGTGCTAGGTTGATGGAGATTGGCATACTCCCCAGAGCAAACACCATTACTTCTTACCTTCTTGGTATTGGGCTCTCTTATTGCCTTCAGCCCCCAAATACTTCTTTACTTTTCCGACAGCTCATCTATGAATGTGGAAATATCTTTTCCCAATTTGGCCAGCATTTTAAGCATCTCCTGCCCTCCCTCTTGAGAATTTTTCAATATATGTATATTTTGTCAGAAACAATGTCCTTTTATTTAAAATGTACATTAGATAGTCACTCCAAGACACCTACTTAAGACTTTGATGCAAACGAATGGTATCCTAAGCAGTATCCAGGAGTAGATAGCTATTGTAAAACTGGGCTAAAGAAACTTCCAAAGTGGGAACTGACATCACTGCTTTTCATTTTTCCCACTGGCTGTTATTTATACCAAATCAAGATCAAAATTTACCTCTGTAACCATGTTGATTAAATGCTAGCTACGGAATGAATTGCTCTCATTTCTCCTTCGTAATTAATGGCTTATGTATGTCATATCATCTCTTTTTCTCGGCTGGTGTGCCATTTTCAGCTGGATGCCTGACTGTTCTTTGGCTCTCTGCAACTTTTGAAAGGACGCAAATTTCATTTTCTTGTGTGTCAGGGGAGTAGAGGCCATAAAATTTAGTAGATATACAGTAGATATTTCTATTTTTATTAAAGATTTATTTATTTTAGAGGGGGAGAGAGAGAGCGCACAGCATGCCAGAGTGCACAGGGAGGGGGAAGTGGGGGGGAGAGAGAGAATGAGAGAGAGAGAGTCTCCAGCAGACTCCCTGCTAAGCAAGAAGTCCAAGGCAGGCTAAATCCCACCACCCTGAGATCATGACCTAAGCTGAAATCAAGAGTCTGATGTTTCACTTACTGAGCCACCCAGGCACCCGCAGTAGATATTTTTAAAGTCCTTAAATAGTAATATTTTTAGTTTAATTTATTTGCTAAATAAGTATTGAGCTTCTTCCTTGCAACAGGCATAAAAACAAAGTTGGGAGGATAGCAGTGGACAGATATTGCCTGATTTTATGTGACTTAGTAAACAATTTGAGGATCCAGCTAATACAGCATTACAAATAGTAATTGAGAAAAATGATAGAGAATTGTAGAGAAATAACAGGGTTTTATTAGAATAAAAGAATAATAGAAGTTGAATCCTAAGTGAAGGATAGGCTATTTGAGTAATGGAGGAAAAAAAAATTTATTTAAAAGTAGAGCCAAAAGTGAAACTTCAGTGGATATGAGGAACTGAACAAAGGCAAGGGGTTGGACTTGTGAAAGAAGATAATGTTATAAGGTTAGAGGACAAAGTGTATCCATGTAAACTACTTTAAGATGTTCTAGCTTATTAAAAAAAAGTAGGGAGCCAAAAAAGAGTTTTAGAAGTAAGACAGCTCACACTTGCACAAACAGATTCTGACTAATCTTTGTAACACGGGAATGATGGAGAAAAGCAGTAGAAGAGGAAGCATGTTGTTAGGAAGTTGGTGCAGTAAACCATATGAGATCAATAGGACTTAGATGGTGCTAAGATCCTGAGGGTGAAGGGAAACAGGGGCAAAATATGTTTTGAACACTGAGTTAGTAATAACTTTGATGGATTGGATTTAGAGACTTAGAAAAAAAAACCCTAAAATCCAAGGACAGTAGAATTACAAAAGGTGTAACATACTCCTAACTGGAACACAAACATGGTAGTTATTAATGCAACTGTATTGATAATCGCTTTAAGTGAAATAATTTAAATGCACTGAGTAAAAGGCAGATGGCAGATGTTGTCAGAGTAGACTACAAAAAACCTCAACTATATTTTTATCTCTAAGAAACCCACCTTAAGTGATCAAAGAAGGGTTAAAAGCAAACAAACCCACTTAGAGAAGCCCAAAGTTAGGAGTAGGGACAAAAATAAAAAGAATTTGAAGTCTCCGGCAGCAATAGGTAGAACAGATAATAATCATAGGCAAATTAGCCCAAATCCTCATATTAAAGGCTTATTTACCTCAGTTCCTATTGCCCAGCATAATATGTCCATCTTCCAACCAGAATAATTAGAAGGCATTCTGAGGGCAAAACAAAATGAACAATTTGAAGAACCAAAGCAATCATCAGAACCAGTTCACTTTTGACCTGGGTCTTGATAATAGCAGATAAGGATTTTTTTTTTTTTTAAAGATTTTATTTATTTATTTGACAAACAGACACAGCAAGAGAGGGAATACAAGCAGGGGGAGTGGGAGAGGGAGAAGCAGGCTTCCCGCCGAGCAGGGAGCCCAATGCAGGGCTCGATCCCAGGACCTGGAATCATGATCTGAGCCAAAGGCAGATGCTTAACGACTGAGCCACCCAGGCGCCCCCAGATAAGGATTTTTAAATAACTATGATTAATATGCTAAGGACTCTACTGGAAAGAGGGGACTACATACAAGAACAAATTGGTAGTGTTCTCATTGATAATGAGAACCCTAAGAAACAAAATGAACTACTTGACAGAAAAAAACCACTGAAACAAATATAGAACACCTCTGATAGGCTTGTTAATAGACGAGACATAGCTGAGCAAAGAAATCTGTGAGCATAAGTGTGTCAATAGAAACTTCTCAAGCTGAAATTCAAAGAGAAAACGATGAGAAGAAAAGTGATGAAGAAAGATATACTATGCCAACACTAATTAAAAGAAGGTTGAAAAGCTGTATTCCAGATAAAGTAGCCTTTATAAGGAAAATTATCAGGTATAGAGGTATTACATAATGATAAAGGGTCAATTCTTCAAGAAGGCACAACAATCTTAAACAGTATGAACTAAAAAAAAGTGTAAGAACCTAACAGAGCAGCAAAATATATGAAACAAAAACTGATAGAGCTGAAAGTAGAAGAGACAAATCCCCTAATATAGTTGGTGACTTCAATATCCATGTCCTTAACAGAGCCATAGGGCATAAAATCAGTAGTTACATAAGTGACTCAATAGTTTTATCAATTAAGTTAATCTAATTGGCATTTAAAGATCTCTTTATCAAACAACAATTGAAATCCTTTTCTTAAATTCACATAGAACATTCACCAAGGTAGCTCACATTCTTGGTGGTAGAATACACCTTAACAAATTTAAAAGATCAGTAATCCTGCAAATTATATTCTTAGACCATTATGTAATTAAAAACATTCCTAAACAACTGATGGATCAAAGAAGAGGTCTCAAAATAAATTGGAAAATATTTATAACAAAATAAAAATATATACTTTACCAAATTTACAGGATATAGTGAAAGCAGTCCTTAGAGGGAAATTGATAGCTCTATGTACATATCATGCAGAAGAAGAAAGATCTAAAATTAATAACTTTGTTGTCACCTTAAGAAACTAGAACAGAAATTTAAGTCCAAACCAAGGAGAAGGAAAGAAATAATTAAAAATAGGGTAGAAATCATTAGGGTGCCTGGGTGGCTCAGTCGTTAAGCGGCTGCCTTCGGCTCAGGTCATGATCCCGGGGTCCTGGAATAGAGCCCTTCATCGGGCTCCCTGCTTGGCAGGATGCCCACTTCTCCCTCTCCTACTCCCCCTGCTTGTGCTCCTGCTTTCTCTATCTCTCTCTCTGTCAAATAAATAAAATCTTTAAGAAATAAAATTAGGATAGAAATCAATGAAAGAGAAAACAGGGAGATAAAACCAACAAAACCAAAAGCTGGTTCTTTGAGAAGAATGACGCAAGTTTCTAAGCATTGGCAGCTGATTCAAATGAAAGCTAGAGGTGTAGCAAGGTCTGGAGGATAGAACTACTCATTCTCCTGAATGTGTGCAGAACTGACTCCTAAAGAAAGGGAAATTCGAAGATGCGAAAGGAGGTTTCTGAGGCCAAGAGGGAGCTAGTTACACAGTATATGTAGACAGGCTAACTACCCAATATCGTCTATGGACTATGTGTTCTGTGGTTAAACTCAGAGCTTATGTCGACTACTTAAGCATCCTCTGGGTTTGATATTGTCTCCATTTTATAGTGTGAGAATTAAAGTTAAGAGAAATTATTAGCCCAAACTTTGAGATCTAGTAAGAGGTTAAGCCAAATTCTAACTGGGTCTGAGGCCAAGGCCTACATTTTTTTTTTTTTTTTAACTGTTCTGCTTTGCTGCTGCTTCTTTACTCCACTCCCCCACATCTGTAACCACCTGAACCTGCAACCGAATGAACTAAGTATGACTTGCCGGTGATGATAAAATTCGGAAATCAGAGTAGAGCTATGCCCTGAGGAGAGTGGTTCCCAGATCTGCCACATTGGCCTATGAATCAAATTGATGAATAGACATAGACTGCATGCTCTTTGCTTCAATCTATTCTTGTGTATCCAACACTGCACACTTAATATTCTTTCTTACCTGGGGTGCTTCTTCCTGATTATTTGTAGGATTGCTGCTTGCTTTTTCCCCAAGTGGGTCCTTAAAGATCACTTCCTTAGAGAACCTGAAGCAGGAGTCCATATCAGGGGTAATTACTGAAAAAGAGAATCATGGGCAGAGGTTGGCAGTGCCCACTGCCCAAAAACTGTCCAGAGGAGATACTGAGATACTGAGAATTGAGGCTCCATTGATACATTCATTCTCTGTCTGCCCCGTTCTTGCTTCGTGATCCTAACCAAGTTAATGAGCTACTCTGTGCTAGTTTCTTCACTGTAAAGTGGAGATAATAATAGAACTTCTTAGAAGGGCTTTTATAAATATTAAATGAATTAATTAATATAAAGTGCTTAGAACGGTGCATGGCACATAAATGTTCCACAGGGTTAGCTTCTAATATTACTAAAGTCATCTCTATTGTGAGATGGGTTGCATTATTATGCTCTCTTAGCATGATGATGTTAAAACATTTGGTCAATCTAATTCCCCTTTGCTTTGATTTCGTATTTACAAAGGAATTTCCCATTGATTGATTGGCTTCACTTTTCATTTACAGACAAGAGTCTGGCCCCCTCTGCTTAAGATCTATGACAGTTAGTTTCCTTGTAAATTAATAAATTAACTTGCTTATTAAAATGACCATATAAATCTGCCCATAAGGGGAAATTGTGTAGACTATCTAAACACAGAATATTCTGGTTCCCTGTGTCAGTTATTTCTCCATTAATGAAGCTTAATTTAAAGCTTCTTGAGCTTGGGAAATATAAGTATATCCTGATATTAATCTGCTTTAGAGGTGTTCAGAAAAGCAGATTGGACAGCAGATTAGTGACTTTCTGGATGATGTGTCAATGTCTTAGGAGAGAGTGGACAGCCTTATCCCAGGCAGATAGCATACAATCCCCTTACACCTCCTTGTGCAGAGTTTTCTCATTTGCATTTTTAGAATCCATGCTATTATCTTCATGTTACAGATGGTGATCAGAGAAGCTAAGTAACTTGCTCAAGGTTGCATAAGGATAAGTGGCAGAACCTATACTCAGACTACGCTTTGACTGACAGCAAAGTCTTCTCACGATATATACACTTGGTTCCAATAATAGTAAATACAAGAATGATCAGAAAATTGTCCCTTTGAGGATAAAAAAGTCATTTGAAATATCTGTTTAATAATGAGAGCTCTGTAGAAAGATCTTAGTAAAATCAAAGGGATACTTAAATATGCATTTATGCATATACCTACTGTCTCATACACACAAGTGTGCACATTTATGCCCCTTAAACAGATTTGCCAGTATTTGGTTTGTCATTCTTTATGTTACTATTTTAAACTCAACAAACTGTGGGCTAATAGATTTAATTGATGTGCAAGAAGAACATGCTTGGGGTAAATTAAAAAGACATTTCAGAAAATTGCTATTTATTTAATGTGGTGTACAGGTTATAGCTTCTTTAGGTAATTGAGTAACTTGGTCATTCTAATTTTTTTCCATTCCAACCCCCACTGAAAAGTTTGGACATTCATAACTGACTTGCTGTAAGTACCAACTTAACACGTACATAAGTAATGTGGCTTATAAACTCATTGATAAGGTGGTAGAAGCTGAAGTAACCTAATAATGCTGCTCTATGGAGTGTTGTTTGGCTCTTATTCTTGCTCTAAGCATCTCAGCTTGAAGTGGTTCCTAGAGAAGAGTTTAACCACATTCCAGCCAGTCTCTTCATCTTTGGCTGCCATCTGCATGTTGAACTCTGTGGACCTGGTTTCATCCATGGCTCAGGTTCTGTAGCATCTTTATTAATGCTACAAAAAATATTAACAAATCCATCCACATGTCAGAGAAGGCAGAAAAAAATACAAGTAGGTCAAAATGGAAGTTTACAGACTTCTGTAGTAAAGAACAATGCATATAATACCTACAAAAGAAAATGATCACAAATAGATTCAAGAGACTGGAGGGAGGAGGGAAAATGCAGCAATGTTCCCCTGCCCCAAAGGCTTAAGAAGAGTAATATGAAAAACTAAAAATTCACTTACATGTAATTTGGTAAGAAAGAAATCCAACAGTATTAAGAATGCTTATATAAAAAGACTACCATTAAAGGTGAATTTGAGGATCTTTTCTTACAGCATCTCTAAGATTGATTCTTTTTATTCCCCTTGTATTGTTCTGCTTCAGTTTCCCATCACCCCTCATTTCTGGTTTCATTTTCTCTTCCAGGCATGGCTTTTTCAGCAAATTCTAGACTGACAGAAAAGTCTTCTCCAAATACCACTCTCATCACATGATCATCTACTCTGGCCATTCTTTTATTTTCTACCTCTTGTGTCTTTGGGTAGCACTATGCACCTTGTCAATATTAACGTATTTCTCAAACTTTTCTACTTGGGTTTATTTGTCCTCTAGTTCTATGCTATCATCTCATGAACATAGTTTATATTTTTAGTATTTCGTCAGCTTAAACAGATGCTTAAATAGAATCTTCTCCAACAAAATACTTCTCTACATGTAGCATTTTCATTTTGTGGAAGAATAGATTCTTGTAACAGATACTGTTAAAGATAATGAATTATATCCAAATAGGAAAATAAAGAAACTACTAATGTGTGCCTATGCAATAATAGAGAAAGACAAAATGAAGATTATAGTAGCATGAATGGCATCTTCAAATACAAGCTTTGTCGCTTAGTTCTAAGACTTTGGGCAAATTTCTTAATCTGTTCCTGAGTAGTAAAATAGAGAAAACAATGCTGAATTCATACACTTGATCGTCTAGACATTTGGGCATTTTTGGTTTATAAACAAACATTTGTAGGGAAAGCCATGTTTCTTAATTCTTACTACTTTTCCTATTTCCATTGTCTTAGATGTTAATGATTTTCTATCAAACCATATTTCCCTATGCAAATTCTTTTATGAAGTTTGTGGCGAATATTCTTTTGACAGTGTTTTGCTCTACTGAGAAGCAATAGGAAAAATTGAAATTTAGATGGCACAGGTTTAGAAAAAATAATAAATATGGTCTCTTAGATCTAGCTTAAGAAATAAAAAACTCAATTTTCTACCATTATACCAATTAAATGAGAAAGCTAATTGTTGAAATATAGTAATTTCAGGATCTTAGTTTAAAAATCGTATCAATCATATGAAACTTAAGCACAGTCTATGGAAGTTTTAAAATAGGCATTCCATAACACTACTAAATGAAGTTCGTTGCATTGATAAAATTTAGACATTTCTTTAGGTATTCTGCCAATGTAAGCAAAGACAAGTGATTCTAGTCCTAATGTCAGTCTTCTAATCACCATAGCTAATCAGTCCTGGCATTCTCATGGTTCAGTGGCCAGCAATGGAGTAAATGGCCAGTCTTTGGCATTAAGGAGTTAAATGCTCCTTAGTCCAAACTTTGAAAAAGTTTTGCTCCATGCCCTTTTAGACAATGACTAGCTCTTAAGCTCAAAACTAATTAACATTTCAAAAACTAGTGTTAATCAGTATTAGGAAGACTCTAGGGAAACACTTCCCTGCAGAGACCCTTTTCTTCCTTTGCTTTAAAGCAATAACTTCTAAATTATTACTTTAATTTTAAGTTGTGTTTGGCACATAGTAAACAAACCTAAAAATCACTAAGCTAAAAGAAATGGAATCACAGGTTGTTTCCTTATTTCTTATTCTTACGAGGCAATGTCTGTTGACTTGACTGTACTTGTTTATAGAAACTAACTCTAATACGTGCAATAATCTTGCTCCTCTTTAATATGGGTCCCTAAACTCATACTCCTAGAATGTATGAATAGATACAACTTAATCCCCTATAGCATTACTGTTTTACTCTCCCTTTCTGCAGATTTAGAAATAGGGCTGAATGATTGTTCAATTGTTTGAGATTAAAGTAATTGGATTTAAAATTTCATATTTGACACTGGAAAATGTCTTCTTGAGCAAAATTCCTGCCCACCACTCCATTTTACATACGGAGACCCTGAGGCCCAACCTCAGAGAAGTAGCTGTTGATGGACATGTACTGAGAATGCAGATGTTTCCAGTTTCTTTCTCTGATCGTCTCACTCATGAGCATCTGATCAAGTGATAGTAACCATGTGTTTAAAATTCAGTTTTCATTTAAATGGAATATGTGAGTCACAATGAACCTTTACTTTGCCAAGAATTTCTATGTGTAAGATCTTTTAAGAGTTCGTGTGTGTGTGTGTTGTTTTCTATAGGAAATAGTTTTTTTTAATGGTGACAGATCTGTGTAAGTCTTCTAGTAGGTACTTGGTGGCACATGGGGTTACATCTGGACTCAGGACTTTATGGACTCCAATCCTTGTTCATACATTGGATAATTGTGTATACTGTAGCTAAGGTCATCTCGCTAAGATTTTGTTTTCTCATCTATGAAGAGAAGACAGCAATAACAGCTGCCTCATGCTCACTGTGAGGCAGAAAGGAGACAATATATGTCCTCTTGCCTAGTAAGAGTTTAAAAAGCACTCAAAGCAATAAATAGGTATTTAGATTGTAAGGTCAGGACCAATTGGAAAAATGAGCTCATGCCCTGAAACACTGAAGTACTAAAAAATACCTCTGAAACCATTGATACATTTGTGGGGATATTTGTTTGATTTGCAGTTGTTTTGTCAAAGAAGCTGCATGTGACATACAAAGTGAGGGGTTCCTTGCTACCTTGGCTTTAAAAAATAAAGTGGTTCTAGAAAGTTCATGGGAAATAACCTGAGAAAAATCCTACCTGTGAAGATTACAAATAGTCACAGTAAGAGCAAGGGAAGTGATGACTGACAGAGTTTTTTTTCTAGCTTAAGGCTGCATCTTACAACATAAATAATAAAATCTTGAAGCCTATAATGATTTGAGACTGTGGGGAAAGCAACATCGAAGACTTCTGCTTTGGTCGGCACAACGTGCTCATCTTAAAGCCCTCTGTGAATTGCCCCTCTTCCTAGCAGCCCAAGGCTCTGCACAGACTTAATTGTAACCTTGAGAGTTTTGCAAGAGACTTTTACACATAATGACATCCAGTCCAGCAAGCTTCCAAGAATGTTTGTTTTGGCCACCCACACCGAAATAACATTTTCCCCAAATCAAATTCCTTACTAGCCCAGAAAGGGCTCTTGGGATTTACGTGTAGCTAAGGAAAACTCTGATTTTTCTCAATCATTATTTAGAGTAGCTTCAGACCCATTCATGAAAAGACCAGTGACCCTGTTCTTCACGCCTCTTTGCAATAATTCCAGTAATTAGAACAGACAAAACAACAGAAATTGTGAGAAATGTGTTCTTTTCTGTGGTCATATTTAGTTCTTTGAGGCCTGAAACCCTGCTGCCGTTAGCCTAGTCTCTAGGGCGCAGCATGTGTGGGTGGCAGGCTGCAGTACTTCTGTGAATAGTTATGGTTTCTGTTTACTTTTTTTTTAATTCATGCAACCTAAGAGCTTGCAAGGGGCAGATACACTTTCCACCCATGTAATAACTGAGAGACCAGAAAGAGAATAAAGGGGAATAAAGGAAGAGGATCGTCTTCCTAATTGAAAACTAGGAACTTAATTCCAAACTGTTGTTGCTCTTAGATAAACTTGCCTACCACTTCAGCATCAGGAGGTGAAAGTTGGCCAAGAAAGGATTATTTAGGAGGAAGTTGGGTTGAAGTGAAATTCTAAGACCGTAAGAATTAATGTACATAAACATTTATTGGAAAAAAGGAATGGTCCGGTTGTATACAATTCTGTGCAAATTGAGGGGTGAGTTATTCAAGGTGGATAACATGTATTTTTAAAACATAAGTAACTACATATTTCAAATATCACTTTTGAAGCAAAGTAAATCACAGGTACATTTATGAGTATATGGCATATGTAGTTTCATAGGCTGTTAAACAGCATGATTTTACATGTACAGGACAATAATCCATGTACCAGAAGCTTAAAAATGCTTATCTCAATGGAGAAGATGATATTAAGAGAGAAGGGATTTTTCTCTCTCTACATAATATGTACCTCTAAAGTTTGAAATTCAGCAGCAAGCATGGCTTACTCTTAACAAGGCATTGGTGAAGAACCCAGACTCTAGATTCAGACTCTTGTGATTACTAGGGATTTTTTTCCTTTTTTTTTAAAAAAAAAAAAAAAAGATTTTATTTGAGAAAGTCGCATACTCTACCAGCTGAGCCAATCAGATGCCCTGGCCTCACATCTTAGAACTTCCCTATCTTTTTTTTTTTTTTTCTAAGTATGTTTCCCTATTTTTCACTATGCCAGGACCATGTAAGTGTTCTTCTTAACATGTTCTACTTGATCATTTACTATGAGTTTTATTTATTTGTTGAGCTACCTCCCTTGTGAGCATGTTAATATTAGTTAATATTAGTGAGGATAGGGTCGATACCCAATTCTGGAGCAGCGGCTCCAGAAACCCAGTTCTGGCACAGTGTGCATCCGTAGTATACAGAATACTAATGTTTGGGTCAGTACTCTTGGTTTCACATGATTTGGCTGTTGAAATGGTCATAAAGAAGGATCTATTGGTTTGAGCAACCAAAATGGAAAACGTGCTGTAAGCAAGCCTCAGTGTAGCCTAGATTCAAGGACTTGCCAGTGTTGGTACACTATTCCTCTTTCTCTTTCCTTCTCTTCAACTTTTTGAAGCTCTTGTTGGTCACAGAGACTGTGTGATTTCGAAGTCTTCTAGTTTGTCATCTGAAGGGAAATAGAGAGCTGCACTAGAGAAAGATGATGAGTCAAGCCCATGTCACATGCTTAATCCTTGATAGGAATAGGGTGTTCAGACTGTAAACCCTGAGCCCAGGGCTGTTACCAGACAGGGAAAGAAATGTTGGGAAGTAGGAAAAAAAATTGGGGTGCCTGGGTGGCTAAGTGGGTTAAGCATCTGACTTGGGCTCAGGTCATGATTTCAGGGTCTTGAGATCAAGCCCCACGTTGGGCTCCATGCTCAGTGGGAGTCTGCTTGTCCCTCTCTCTCTCTCTCTCTCAGCCCTTCTCTCTCTCCCTCTGCCCCTTACCTTGCTTGTGCTTGCCTGTTCTCTCTTTCTCAAATAAAAAAACTTTTTTTAAAAAAAGGAAAAAATAGCTTTTTATTATACACTTAAAAAACAATAGTTGTTTATATAGTGGTTCAGATTTTCAAAAGCTGCTGTGTTTTCAAATATCTTGGGCCACTTGTACATGATAGAAACAAAAACTCTGGTAGATGAGGTGTGGCTACTTTTAATGTCACCTATTTAGGTCAGTGGTGATGAATGTCAACCATTGATAAGGCCAGCCCATTCCTCCACCTTGTCAGGGAAAGCCATTGCTGAATAGAGAAATATGGACTTAATTGGTGGGGATAAAGCTGTTAGAGAAGGGGGTAATTGGAAATGAATGCTATAATCCTATCCTGAGATCCTTGTCATGGAATCATGCAAGAAACAAACATATGGAAACTAGTTTTTCCATAGCAATTACTAGGAGAAAAGTGGAATGAAAACCCTATACTATATTTAAAAATGCAATAATACAGAATGCTGTAAACTGACCAGATTTCAAATTATATTTGTAATTTAGAAATAGGAACTCGGAAGACTCCCTAAAATCAGATAATATTTTCACTGAGTTAGGTTTAAAAGAATTGGTGCAATAGGAGGCTTACCTTTCCTTCACCGTTTTTATTTTTTATCTATTGCTACTTCACCTTTCGTGTACATGAAATTAATGGGTCTGGATGACTGGATTGAGGAACTAGTGATACCTAGCTTCTGATATTTCTAGAAATGTTATTTTTATTTTCAGAATCAAAGATGTTGGTCTTTGAATACTGTATGTGTATGCTGGAAATACTTTGGCCTTTGATCTTACGATATTGCATAAAAATTGGTGAGGTTTTTTTGTACTTGATAACACACAGCAAAGAATAGTTATGAAAGGGGAGGTAGACCTGGTGTTGTTCCATGAGTCATGAATGGACATGCACAGGGTCGTTAACTGACGGAGAAGTTTCGCCAAGGAAAATCTTTGACTGCTTTGATAAATGCAGATGATGATTAAGTATGTGACATTGTTCCCATTTATTCAGTGCTGAATCAATCAGTGCCCCAAGTCAGCCTGATGCAATGGGCTACTCTCGATGTGGTCTTCTGAATAAGACAGAGTGTTAAAATGAGGTCATGACCACTTTTCATGGTACTTTTTTTGCTTGGCTACATTCCAGCTTCGCTAATTAAAGTCTGTATTTCTAAGACCCCTTTACAGTTTTAATTGGGTATGTTATTTCTTGTGAATTGTATGGAATTGTTATTCACTGTCATAAGCAGTGGCTGTATTTCACCATAGAGGTGGTTGCATTTCATCATCGGGATCAAAGGAAGGGAAACATGAATATAACTTTTTTTAAAGAGCACTTTGCAATGCTTTGAGCTCTATGGAAGAAAGCATTAAAAAGGAAAATAATGGTGTTCTTAAAATGTAAAGTATTGCTATTATCATTTTTGAAAGAAAACCTGGAGATTGAGAATGTGTTTTCTGGCGAGCTTCAGGAAAAATTACTTTACAGTTTCAGAAAAAGGGCATAAATAGGATTATTAATTGCAAATTTAATGACAAACTTTGTTCTTTCTGAAAAGTCTCTATTATCTGCATCTAGGGAAAATAGTTGGAACTTCTAAGCCTTTCTGAGAAGAGATTTTTGTACAATACACTTGTTTCTAAGTGCTGAAAAGACTACAACTGCTTCTCAGTTTATATTAGCTAAGGTTTTATTTACAGTTAATTTTCTCTACTTTCTATACAGATTGACAGTCTATATTGAACAAATATACTCCTAGACAAATGATAAATTTTCACATCACACTGAGCCTTTGTTTAGCCTATTTTTAGTTACCTTAATTGATTGGTGAGTCACACCTCTTGGAAGGGTGCCCCCACACACATACTCATGAACACGTATGAAATAAGAGTCTCTTGAGCACAATAGCTGGATGGAAGGAAGGGGAAAAGTAGCTTTCTGCTACAGTGCTAAAACCAATAAAACTATTGGCAATTTTCCATGTACTTAAATTTTTAAGATCAAGAAATTCAGTTGATCTAACAGAATAAAGTAAAATGGAATACCACAGAAATAGAATAAAAAGTGCGAAATGCAGAGATGAGATAGATACGCGGTTGTGATTTAAAAAACAGAACAGAACAGTGACAGGTGACACTTGTACTATAAGTACAGCTCCCAGGTGGGTCTGTACATCTTAACAATTAACAGAATAAAATATTTTTAAGATACGCCTGAGCTGCGTAGTTCATTTTTTTTTTTTTCTAAGATAAACTCCAAGTTGCTTGGCAATAGAGAACTATTTCTTGAAATCATTTGAGATTTCCTCCTCGGTTAGGGAAATACTATGCAATTTAACAACAAAATACCCTCAGAAACAACCCTAGAGGAGACATGATTTTTCACAGAATTGTTCACTGTAAAGATCTTCAGACTAAACGTACAGTATTGCCCCAAAACACAATCCAATAAACTTTTGGTCATGGTTGTCCAAGCTAACATGTAATGTAACTCACGTTACCTCTACACTTGTCTGCCTGCTAAGTTCATAATTTACACCTCATCATATTGTACTATTAAATATGGCAGCATTGACTTATAATGCTGTTTATTCAGTAACATGAGAACAGTGCTCCATGACAGAGCTGTCTCACTATTTAAATTTCATGTATGGTTATATATACAAATATTCACGTGTATGTACATACCCAGTAAAAAAAAATACCTTATAAATTTTTATCTCTGACCCCATTTTCTTTTTCTTGGTTAAACTTATCAGTTACTACTACCTTAGAAAAAGGTGTACGTGTGGGGCACCTGGGTGGCTCAGTCGTTAAGCGTCTGCCTTCGGCTCAGGTCATGATCTCAGGGTCCTGGGATCGAGCCCCACATCGGGCTCCCTGCTCAGCGGGAGGCCTGCTTCTCCCTCTCCCACTCCCCCTGCTTGTGTTCCCTCTCTCGCTGCCTCTCTGTCAGATAAATAAAATCTTAAAAAAAAAAAAAAGGTGTATGTGTGATACACACAGACACACATACATCACTCTCAGGAGTACAGAATGGGATTAACCCGAATTCTTGGTTTTTAACACACTACCATCTCCGATCCTTGTATGGTCCTATCCATTCACTCACTCACTCACTCGCTCGGGATGTAATGAACATCACTGAACCCAAAACCCTAGCCCTAGATCTAAAATATTACAAATAAGTTTCACTGATGTTCTTTGTCTAGCCAACCCTTGTCTTCTTCAGAGGCAGTTAAGCACTATCTTAATTCTGTTTTTATCATGCTGTTGCCTAAACACACACATACACGCTTACATGCTTGAACAATGACTTCAATAAAAATTTTAAATTTTATAAAAAGTTTTTATGCTAAATGTAGTCCTCTGTGGCCTGCTTCTTGCACTCAAGTATAGTCTAACCATAGTATTTCAGGCATCTGTGCTTGCCTATACTGTAATATTTGATAGTATAAATAAACCATTTTTCCCTCTTTTCCTGTGTATGGTAGTTTCTAATTTTTGCTATTAGACATATTACTACACACATTTCTGTGTATATCTCCTGGTGCAAATGTGCAAGAGTTTCTCTTCAGTAAGTACCTAGGAATAGAATTACTGGGCCTTACGTCATGTTCAACTTAACAAGGCAAAAAGTCCTTCAATTTACATTCCTGCCAGGCTTATTTAAGATATTCTTTCAGCCCACATTGTTTCTAATAGTATTATAAAACTTCTTGGGGCGCCTGGGTGGCTCAGTCATTAAGCGTCTGCCTTCGGCTCAGGTCATGATCCCAGGGTCCTGGGATCGAGTCCCACATCGGGCTCCCTGCTCGGGGGGAAGCCTGCTTCTCCCGCTCCCACTCCCCCTGCTTGTGTTCCCTCTCTCGCTGTGTCTCTGTCAAATAAAAAACAAAACAAAAAAAAAAACTTCTTAATATTCACCAAATTAGTGTAAAATGGTATTTAACTTCGGTGACATTTTATTATTTATTACTTAGTAATTTATAACCTGTTTTCTTCTACTAGAATATAATCTTCATAAAGCCTGGTACTTTGTCTTTCTTATTTTAATCCCAGAACCTATGATAGTGTCTGGCACACAGACGTGCTCAATGAATAATTATTAAGTGATTTACTATGAAGTTACATACACTGAATCATAAAATTGATCTTTGGTACCATATTTATTTATGAGAAAATACACATATAATTAGGGCCTATAGTAAAATTTTAAAAGTAAGTATTTATGATAAAAGTAATCACAGTCTACTTATTCACCTTTCTGAACAGGAAAACTATGATTTTATTTAAATGAAAAATAGTAAGTGACATTACTAAGATTTAAAAGGGAATTTTCCCTCTAATAGTCACAAAGATCTCTCCAAAACACAAACACACCCATTAAAACAGTGAAGAAGGTGTTAATTCATGGTTGGCTCTCCAAAGACCTAGAATAGCTGCCTTGCAACACAAACTATTTTAAAATCTATTTACATAATGATTTAAAGGCATCTCAGAGTGTTACAGTATGCATTTATATTATATAGCTTTATATTAAATAGCTTATCAGAACCCTTAATTTTTTTTAATTTTCTGATCTAGGAGTTTTAATTTCATTAATAGAGAATGCAATGTTGGTAAATAAATTTTAGTAAGATTTGAATGTAAATTGTCTGGGACAGTGATTGTCAAAGTACGGTTTAAGGAACTGTGAAGATCTCTCAGAGCCTTTCAGGGGGCTTAGAAAGGCCCTTTCTTAACTATGTATCTTTGTGGGACCAGATTTTTTTTTTTCCATATACTATATTTAAAGTAACCAAGGCAACAGATTGAATGCCAAAGCAGATACGAGCATCTAACGGTCTTTTTTAAACCTGAGATTTTTTTAAAAATGCCACTTTGCTCACTGTTTGTTTTGGAAAATATAATTTCTGTAAAAACATTTTCTTAAATTTTAATGAGTTTATTTTAAAAGAATCAAAATATCTCTATTTTAATAGCTAATATAGTTAGCATCGATAGATGAAACCTATCTAAACAAAAGCTCTTTGCAAGTCTCAATATTTAAAAATTTTAATGAGTCCGAGTAGCAAAATGTTTGAGAACTGTTGCTCTTGGGAAACACCTTTTTTAAATACATAATGATAAACACAAAAAATGTGCTTATATTTAATAAAAGAGTCACTGACATAATCAATCATCAAACATTTATTGAACTCTTAACTATATATGCGAGATACAGTGCTAAGCTGTTGGGATACAATGATGCAAATTGAATATATAGTCCCTTCCCTTGTAAAGTACAACTGGTCTAAGCTGGCGGTTACAAAGTAGTTGAAGAGCTGTGGCTTCAGAGAAGAAGAGTTTTGCCAATATTGTTATTTAAGTTATAATACTGGTATTATGCAAAAATAACTACTGAGTAAGGCATACCTCAGAGACACTGTGGGCTGTGTTCCAAACCACTGCAATAACATGAGTCAAATGAAACTTTTCATTTTCCAGTGCATATAAAATTTAAAACCACAGATCACCATAACAAATATATTAATAGTGGAAAAAATGTAAAATATTTCAAAAATCACCAAAATGTGACACCTCGTGTGAAGTGAACAAATGATGTGGGGAAAATGATGCTAATAGACTTCCTGGAGGTGAGGTTGCCACAAACCTTTGGTTTGTTAAAAAACAAAAAAAGCAGTAAAAGCAGTATCTGTGAAGCACAATATTGTGAAGTGCAATTAAGAGGAGGTATGCCTGTAAAGTGGGATAGATTAGCATTTGTTGCTTAAAATGTATGCTGTGGTTTGCAGTACCTGAGTGGCTCAGTGGGTTAAGCTCTTGATTTCAGCTCGGGTCATGATCTCAGGGTCACAGGGTCACCCTCCCCCCACTCAGCGGGGAGTCTGCTTCAGGATTCTCTCTCCTTCTAGCTGTCCCCCCATGCTTGTTCTCTCTCTCTCTAAAATAGATAAATCTTAAAAAGTATGCTTATGTTTCACTCCTGCTTACACATACACATATAAATTATGTAAAAAAATTTAAATTGGAGACAATGTGTTGAAAAGCAATCATTTAAAATGTATTGCATTAAAATAAATGGACGTTAAGTGGAGAGGCACATAATTTATAAACCATTTCAAAAGATTGTATGTGAACAAACAATATGCAAAAATGCCCATTTTGCTTAGTTTAGATGTTTAATGAATGTATTTTCCATAGGTATAGAATCAAATGTACTTCTCATTTATTAATGTTTTTGAATGATAGCTTTAGTTTTTTTTTAAAGGATATTAAAAATATATTAAAAACTATAATGGCATTATGCCCTATTTCACTCACCAACCTATAGTGTCAGAATATACGTTTTTGGGCAAAACTCTTCTGAAAATAAAGACATGTATAAAATATTTCTAAGTTATTTCTGAAGCTATAAAAACACCAAATCTGATAAGGGAAATAAACTACATATAATGAAAACAAGTCAACGGGCTAGAAAAATATTCATTTAATTATTTTCTTTGACGATTAATTAAAACCTATGTGCCAGGCTTCATAAGCCTGGGCACAATATATTCCTCATATGCTCTGATATCTCTATAATGCTACAGGTTCCTAAGGACACAATCTCCAGTGAAGTGCATGTTTGCTATGAATTGATAGGGTTTTAGAATCCTGAGGAGAAACCAGAGGAAGCTGTAATGCTCACTTCATTACCCTGTTGCCATCTTGGATTTTACAAGCTGTTTTATATATTGATTTGGTGCATTTTTACCTTATTGATCTAGGCTCTTATATCAAATGCTTCTCCTCATTCTGCCTAGCTATCCTCCTAGGTATTTTCAACTTGATGTAAAGGTAGTTGCAATGCATTGTCTAATTATGATTATAATTTCTTTTATGACTGACATCCTTCACTGGGTAAGAGAGTGCAACCACAGGCCCACCATTAATGTTTCTTAAATCATCTCTATACCAAAGAGGAAAAATGTGCTCTCAACATTATGTTTGGAACACTAAAGTATGGCTTTATGCATTTGAAACTGTATTGGCAGGTTCATGCTATTTTATGATACACTTGGCTTTCTAGCTTCTTCTTGTTCACTGCAGCGATTGGCTTGTTCCATGGTGCCCACCCCCTTTCTGTCTGGCCTAGTGTCTGAGCCAAGCACCGTGGGCACCCATGGGGTGAACTTGGCAACTGTGAGACCCAGATGCTGAGCTCTAGTATGTAATTTTCCAGCAACAGCATCTGGGTGTTTGGTTGGCCTTTTATGTGGCTTATGTTGTCTGTCATGGTAGCTGTAGAAAGTCTGTAAACCTGGCACAAGATTTGTCTCCTCATCTGGGGGCCTGTCTTGTCCGTACAAAATGTCATTTTCTATCGATGCTTATTTGGTGTTGTACAGTGAACCTCGGCGATACATCTGGATAAGGAACAGAATGAAATGTCCTGGCAGTCACCGACACATTTAACCTTTGCACATCTTTGCCTTCTAACTTCCCTGCCCAATCACATGCTCTATGTTTTCTACTTAGATTCTGTGGTTGTATGTTCACTCTTTGTCCCCATTTCTATTGTGAATCAGAAAGTGTAATAAAATGATTCAGTGGTTGGCACGTGTGTGCAAGAGCCATTTCTCCTTGATTGGGCCCCTAGGGCTCTAGGCTTCTCTTGGTTTCAAGTTCTAATTTTAGTCCTGGACTATGAAAATCCAATTCATATCTCCTATGCCATATTCTTTGTTGCAATAAAAGAACAAGATTATTAAAGTTTAAATAGGGGAGCTCTTTTAATCAGGGTTTTAACACAACATCGATGTCTGTCTTTCACACAGTACTTCGGCAAATATCAAATACTTTGTCACTTTGTGTCTCCACTACACAAGATCCTATCATTTGAAAAGATGGTGTGTTTTTCTTTTTTTTCCTTCGTGGTTTGATATCAAGGAATTAAAAAAAAAAACCTACCCTTTAATAAGAATTTGTAAGACTGCAGTTCATTGCAGAATAGTTTCTTACTATATTCAAATTTACATAGTTTTGTTTCTATTAAGCTGGTAAAATGAATGAAACTGAAATATTGAGTCATCATAATTTTTGTAAAATTAAGTTTGATATGAGAAAAAATATTATAAAATTGTGAGAACTGGATTTATTCTCCCTATAATCTAACTTAATAAAGAGCAAAAATAATGTAGGTGCACAGTTGTCCTTGATGTGAAAACATAACTCCCTATATGGTAAGATATGTGACATCTTTCCTACTGATAAGTGCTTACAGTCCTGTTCATTAATTTTATCACTAACATAAACTTTTAATATGCATATGATCAGAATATAGGACTTCCAGGGCAGCTTAAAGTGACTGTAACCTGTAATTACTGTTCCTGTACTTGATTATAATAATCTGATTGCAATTATTCAGTGATTTTAATACAAGCCTCAAGCTACATAACAATAATTCAAGTTCAGTGATTGGGAACATGTTTCTGTTTGGCTGTGAAATGATGTTTTAATCCATAGTGATTCAAAGATCTGAACTATACTTCTGTTCAGGTAATTAAAGAACATTTATATTGTGAGGTAGAGTAACCTTATTTTGAAAAATATTAATTAATGAAAAAATTTCATATAAATCAAAATAGATCATTACTATGTATTTAAGAAAATGTAATAAAGCAAAGATACTTTTGGCTGGATAACTTGACCTCTATGACTGTGTATCTAAAAATGGCAGATGGAGATGGAAGGAAGAGACAAGCTGGAGACTGTCAAAGGATCTGTCAGGTATAGCACATGAATGGTACTCTAAATAGAAATAATTATAGTGCTTGAAAGGCTTAAAAGTCAATTAACAGGTATTTATTCTATAGAAAAGTTTCTAGAAATACCAAAAATGAAGAAAAACAATGGACACAGGAATGATTTCAAATTAGAGGAAGTAAGAATAAATGGCAAGAACAAACACACCTTGATCAGATTCTTTAAAGAAAGCTTTTTTAGAAAAGATAGAATCTTTGGAGAGAAAAAAGGTATTGCATACTAGATCTGTGATGATCTGCTGACTTCTTACTTTGGCATTTGTTTGCTTTTTTTTTTTTTTTTAATTTAACAAGCAGTAAATCTTTACTCTAAAAAATAAATAGGGAACATCAAATAATGCTCCCAGACACTTCAACTTAATCTAATGGTGAAGTTCAAAATGAGAGGTATACAGAGCTATAAGAGAGGGATAATAGTTTGAAGATACTACACTGAACTAGAATGTCAAAATTACTGGACTGCCTGAAGGGGTAGACAAGGCAGACCCAATAGACTTCCTTGAAAAATGGATCCCTAAGGCTCTTCAACTCAATCTAATGAGCGACCCAATTTTCTTCTAGAGGTGCTTAAGAATTCCAGGAAACAAAGGAACAAGGAGACAAAGCATAATCCTGATGTTTAAAGTCCCCAGTTGGAGAAATAAAGAATGAATTATCTGTATCCATACCATATGAAGTGCCCAATACAGAAAAACTATACATACGCTTTCTGACATGAGAACCACATTCAGGTGAAAGACATGGAAAGTATTTTTCATGCTGGTTGATTTCAAAAACTGTATTATAACTGGGGAAATGCGGGTAAAATGTATATCTGTAGATTAATTTTAGCAGGCAAATTGTGAGATGAAGTCAAGAGAAGGGATCTGTTTGAGAGTAAATTCCCAAGGACAACTCCTAAAGGCAACATTTCTAAACAATTGACCAGGATGAACTTGAAGTGCTTTTTCACAGCACAGGAGGGATTTGGCATATGATCACCAGATGCAGTTGGCAGTGTTTTTGAACTGCATTCCCAAGTGAATTTACTCCCTTTCCCTTCCCAGTGTATTTCTGAAGAATGTGCTTTACCAGACTTAATATCTTAGTCTAATGTCAAACCATCTCTTGATTTAGGAGAAAAAAAAAATGTAGAGACTTACAGCATGGTATTTGACCAGTGAATTCTTGTTAAGATTATATACCTTGCCTGGTTTTGAAGGGTTGGGAGTGGTCAGAGGAAAAACAGTTTTGTTTCTCAAGCTATTTTCTTTTGGTCTACCTGGGCAGGGGAGGAGGACCCTCATAGTAGTGAAAAATACGCACAAGTTTGAGAAATGTAAAAAAAGCTTAAATTCTTCCATAGGCATGGTATTGAATATAAATCTCTTTAACAATGTGGATTCTGTTTGTTTTCTTGCCCCATACATGATACAGAGATTTCTAGTATCTATATATTAAAAGATCCTACAGAGCTGGATAGAATATTTCAAGCAATGCAAGTAGCCTATCTTTGAGTTAAATCTGAAACCTAAAAATACAAAATAAAATATTTTCCAAACAATTTTGAGACTATATCTATAATGCAGAAATGAAGAAAAAGGGCGCCTGGGTGGCTCAGTTGGTTAAGCGACTGCCTTTGGCTCAGGTCATGATCCTGGAGTCCCTGGATCAAGTCCCGCATTGGGCTCCCTGCTCGTCAGGGAGTCTTCTTCTCCCTCTGACCCTCCCCCGTCTCATGTGCTCTCTCTCATCCTCTCTCTCTCTCAAATAAATAAAATCTTTAAAAAAAATGAAGAAAAATATGAAATCATTTTCATGTTTTATGATCTGTATTCCTTTTAAAAAAAAATTTAAAAGATTTTACTTATTTGAGAAAGAGAGAGAAAGAGCAAACACGAGGTGGAGGGAGAGTAGCAGAGGGGGTGGGAAGAGAGAAGCACACTCCCAACTGAGCAGGGAGATTGATGTGGCTTGAACCAGGACTCAGGGATCATGACCTGAGCTGAAGACAGACACTTAATGGACTGAGCACCCAGGCACCCTGACCTGTAACTTCTTTTTTAATGTCCTGTATTTGTCATCACTTACTTTTTCAAAGCCAACTCAAAATAATTTTTCTAAGTTTTAGAGAAAGTAATGATTTACTTAATTAACAGGTTTATGTAGTTTTAGTTTAAGCCTCAAAGATGATGGCACATCAGACTAAGGCCATCCCTTAGCTACTGCATGAAGCTAAGGAAGAATTTAAATGCTTCATGGTAAACTTTAAAATTATGCAATCAAAATGTAAGTGCTGTTATTCTCCACTATCCTAGTGTCATTAGGCAAAAGCAATTGTGGAAGTAGTGGTTAGATATTCACCTTGGGTATTGAGGCCTTGGCATATTTTTGTATGATAGCTATCTATACATATAATAACTATCAGTTTTGAACTATCAGTTCCACAGTATTTATTCTGCATAAATATCGCCCAATGATGATTTAAGATCAACTTCAGTGAGTTGGTGGCAAAATTGTGATTATGTTCTGTGGAAAGTTAACTGTTACCTAAAGATATGTAAAATACACCGTAGACAACTACTTAGAAAATTGGCACAAATATAATCTCAGCACATAAAGATTTAACTTGTTTATAGAAGCATATCTCATAATCATGGGTTTTGTTTTAGAAGGGAACTAAGTATCAAATAATAGAACATTCACATGTCCAAAAGCATAAAGCAGTTCTCTAAGGTTACATGTTTGGTCAGTGGTGAAACCAAGAAAACCATGTTTCCTGACTACTTGGGATACTTTCCAATGCCTTATTCATATTTCAACACTGAGTGAATTATTCTAAAAATGTGTATTTTATATTGCACTCAAAGAATAGAAAGACACTAATAGGAATGAATCAAACTAACAAATTCTCTTACTGTTTTCTTAGAAAAAATACATATATGAAACACAGAAGTTTAATATATATGTATTAAACATTAAATTTATTCCTCTGAATTGTATATTGTAATTCTCCAGTTAATTACAAAGTAAAGCTCAGAGAAATTGTGTAGTCTTCCCTTATCTTTACACATTCCTCTTGGCTACATAACACAAGACAAAGTCTCCACGATTATAATAATCTCTTAACACATCTGTGAGAATCAAATGTTATTAAGAGGAAAATCTATAATTTATCCAGAAATGTTGCTTTACGATACCCTTGGGAAGGCCAACACTTGTAACTAAAAAAAACAATAGTAGTCTGGTCTCAGCACCTCTGTTTTAAAGTACCAACTAGCTGTGAGTACTCTAAATATTAATCTTACCCAAGCCATTTTTTCCTCATCCCACTTCAGTAGACTGGTTTTTATTCATCTGAAGTGGTTTCAATTTCCAATAGGGCATCAAAGTCAATAAAAGAAACGGATATACTGCACCTACTTTTAAATCTCTGGATATTTTTTTCCAAATCATTAACCAAGGTGAACATCTTACCACTGCTTCCACAATTGCTTTTGCCTAATGACACTTGGTTAATATCTACCAGAAGGATGCTTCTATCATCATCATAAACTATTGGTCCCAACTGTATATCATGTAGGAAACCACACTTTCATTGACCACAGCCACCACAAATTCACATTGTAACTTCCTTTTTCTGCGTAAGCAGTAGTTGATTATAGACTCATCCATTAGCATCTCTAGCCCTAAAAGTTCCAATGACCATCTCTATCCTAACCTATATGTGGTAATTTTAACAATGGTGGTGCAGCTGTAAGTTTAAGTCTGTTTTACGAAATTAGGGTAATTGATTTTAATAGCCAGACATGTTCAGTGCTGGGTAAAAGTCAAAAGACCTAAATTATAGCCCCAGTTAAGGTTCTAGAGAAGTGACTTACCTTCAGTATGGCAAGTTGTTTTATAATCTTTTCTCATCCATATAATGGATACAAATATACCTAGAAGAGCTTGGTAGTAAATTATGTGTAATCAAGTTATAAATATTCAAACTATGTATGAAGTTAAGTACTGGATGTATTGTGGATTGAGTATGAGTTTAAAAACACTACAGAAATATTAAATGGAGAACATGTTAATTCATAAAGGTGACATTTCACATTACAATGAAAAACAAACTGCTTATAGGTTTTTCTTTTAACAACACTGTTTTTTTTCAGGCTTGACTGGAAGGTAAATGCTTTTTGAAGAATATCAATAACTCTTCTGTGTCCTATTTGGGGAATTCCAGGTATCACAGCCTGAAAGTTCGCAGGTATTATTACCATTACATGTACAATACTGTCTTTAAAATTGACCTTTCCATTGGCTTGCATAGCTTCTAGCATATCAAAACAGTTAATAAAAAAAAGAAAGAGGAGCACCTTCACAGTTTAAGACAGTGATTCTCAAAGTGTGTTTGCTTAACCAATGGTGTAAGTGTCATCTGGAAACACACTAGAAATAGGACTTCTTGAACCTAGCCCTAAACATACTGAATCAGAAATTGTGTGGGTGGGGCCCATCAATTGTTTTTATTAGCTCTCCATTCTGACAACCTTGAAGAGCATTGGTTTAAACAAATATTTCAGGCTTTGTGGATCATATGGTTTCTAAAGCAATCATAACACATAAATGAGTAGACACAGCTGTATTACAATAAAACTTTATTAAAAAAAAAAACAGGTGATAGGTTGAATTTCGCCTGTAGTTTGCCAACTCCTAGTTTAAAGAAACTTTTTTTATTAACATATAATGTATTATTTGTTTCAGGGGTACAGGTCTGTGATTCATCAGTCTTAAACAATTCACAGAGCTCACCATAGCACATACCCTCCCCAGTGTCTGTCACCCAGCCACCCCATCCCTCCCACCACCCACCACTCCAGCAACCTTCAGTTTGTTTCCTGAGATTAAGAGTCTCTTATGGTTTTTTAAATAGTTATCTCCCATTTGCTAGTTGACCCCTATTAGAACCTAAAAGTCCTATAAGGCTACCCAAATATAATTAGAAGTGTGATATAAAGGGGGAAGAGGATGAATAAAGACCCGGAAATAATGAGGACAGAACTGTGGAAAAGATCATAAGGGGCAGACATTTTGAGTCTGTAGGAAGAGCAATAGCTGACTTGGTACTGGCTGGTTTGATCTAAAAGTGTTGCTGCTTTGATGTGGACAGTATTGTACATGTAATGGTAATAATACCTGCGAACTTTCAGGCTGTGATACCTGGAATTCCCCAAATAGGACACAGAAAACCATAGTTTGGTAAAATAGAAGGTATCTCACATTTACTGTAGAACTACTAATTGAATGGTTTTCTATTTAGAGATAAACTTTGAATCATTACTTAGATTTAAGCATTGACTCCTGTAGCCATGTGAGGTAATAATGTCCATCTTTGTTTTTATTTCCTTAAAGAAATAAAGAGCAAAAAAGCATAATGAAAAAAAAAAGGTACACAAATAATGACTTACAGTCACCTTTAAAAAATATAGATACCATTTTAAAATAAAGTTACTTGAAGACCATTTACAGTCGCGTTGCTTAACCAGTAATATCTAATAGGCCCTTTGTTTTTCCCTTTGTATAGACAAAGTAACCCATGCCCACTTCTATCACAGAGGTAAGGCAATGGTAAAACCTAGAAAAGAATCGGTTTCCAGACTCTAACCATGCTCAATCCTATGCATTTTAGAAGGTGCATTTCCAAACACCTTACTTGTATCTTTGGGAATGGGCCATTTAATGTCTAGAAAATGGTCAAGAACAAAAATTTTCAAACTAATAAACAGCAACAACAACAACAAAAACAGAGCTAGGTGTTCTGTTTTTTGAGGAAGAGGCACAGGTGTGTTTTGGATCAGGGATAGAGTGAGATCTCAAATATTTCAAGTTGAAATGGTAATGAATCATAACCTTAACACCTGAATACATACAGACTTGAAAAAGTAATCCTAGTGCCAGCTACATTTATTAATGAAAACTTAACAGATTATAAAGAACTTTAATTATACCTTATTCTATTCAAATGTGAAAATAGGTTTTGCTAGAGAACTTAGAAGAAATAGAAGGTAGGAAAATAAACTTGCATAATTTCCTCCGTGATTAAGTGATCTTAACTTGCCATGTAAAGTCATTAGATCATCATTAAAATTATCCCTAGAGACCATATTTAAAGTTCTGTATTGTGTGCAAAGAGAGTTTGATTGTAAATTCTGTGAACTATAAACTGGACATATTTATAAAGAGTTAAGAGCTACTGTGTTGGATTGAAATATACTTTTGGGGTACTTAAAAACTTGTAAAATTATAGTATATTACTTCTTTTTGATGGAATATGCAATATTGAAGTCAGTTCCTTAAAACAATGAAGATGGAAACCCTTAGGAATTTCAAACCCCTAAAATTATTTTCTGTGTTGTAGAATTCAAACCTATGAGTATCTGTATGAACTTAGTGTACATTTATAGAAATAGAATCCAATTTTGAACTATACTATTAGATTATGTGCAACGTAAATGAAATATCATGGGTATAGATAATGTTATCATTAGGTTAAAATAATTTATCAAGTCACATCAAACACTATACCACCGATAAAGAAATACATAGCTGAAATAAAGTGAGTCCTTTGCAAAGATAACTGATGGAAAGAGTGTTAAAGTAGAATTAAGCTCTAAATTAACTTGAGTCTGAGAATTACAACCAGGAAGTAGAATGAATCAACTACGGTCATTTTGCATAGCCTCTGGCCTTGTTTGACTAGCAACAATTTTGAGCCATGTTTTACCTTAAAGAACATGACAAGGTCACAAATGAAATTCTGAAACTCATCCAGATTTAGTGTTTGTAACATGCATCAGATATTAATTCTTAAAATTTGGAACAAGAAATTGGAATTCCTATGAATTCTTGAGATTGCTCAAATCCTAAACTATTCTATGTTTTTATAACATTTTATTTTCGTGTTTTTAAGTATTAATGACTGAACAAAATAATGAGCAGTTAACATTTTTATGTTGTAGGGTTATAAGTTTGAGGACTATTTTATGAAATAAACAATAACAAATGCATATATTACACACAAAATACTGACAAGATTGAATATTTCAATGAACTACAAAAATTATATTGATTAGGGATACTTGATAATAGGTAACACTAAAGGAGGAGAAATAGCATAAAATTATGCCAAATAAAAATCATTTAAAACAATGAAAATATTAAATACTTCTAAGTTACCTTTCTTAATTTTAAAACACCCAAATCACTAATTTCCCCCACTTAAAAGTATTGGTATTTGCTTCATGATGATAAATATTCCAGATGTAGAAAAATTTACTTCCTATTGAGATTGGTTGAGTAGTTACAAGTGCTTACAAAAGCATTTTCAACTTGGGCATTCAAGTATATGTTGCTTCATGTAAGTTCATGGATCTTTTTTTTTTTTCTGCTTTAATTTTGATTTTGCTTTTGAAATTAATTTTGCTTGTGTTGACTTTTTCTTAAGGTCAGTTTAGGATTTCACGTTGGGAATCTCATACATGCTGTCTTCCCTTTGAATTTATTCTAGAATGTTTTAAGGAATTATAGCCTATAGAAAGAACTGAAATACAGCAGTGAACATTATTAAATAGAAAATACAACTATTTTATTTTTTTAAACACTGTCAAGTTGAACAGCAGTACATGCGTCAATTGCCAATTTAATAAGTTACTTCCAAATTTGTTTCCTGGAACACCACTCATAGTGTTTGTATAAAGTATACAATATGTATAAACTTATTAATATTTTATTTTAAACAACAACTCATTGTAAGCAGCTCACAGAGCCAAGAACAAACACTTAAAACATGGCAATGAATGCAATCAAGATCAACTGATTAGATCATGACTGCCTCTGGCTTATGTGATCTTGTTCTGGTTCCAGGAAATGTCCACCTTGACATTTGACCCTGAGTGTCAGGGTGTCTTCATTTTAACTTGATGTCAGTGGATTCTTTCAAACCAATAACGTCTCTGTATTGATTTTAAGGTCTAATCCTCACAGAATACATTTTTAGTTTTTTTTCCCACTTCCTCAACTGATAATTCTTAAATATTCAAAACTCAGAAAAACACAAATTTCCCAAAGGACACTGGGAAGAAATTGCCATGTGAGGACAGTATTCAGGCCAATTGTATTATAGTCATATTTCTGTAATGAGTCCATATACCAGCATGTTTTTAAACTTATGTCCCACAGAGCAAGGAAAATGGCATTGATAGGATCCCTGTACTTACTAATGCAAAATAAAGCACCAGTCACCATCAGAAAATTACCCCCAGATATTAGCCTCAAAAGTAACAGCTGTCCAATAACCTACTGGCATATTATTTGGGGAAAGAGTAAATTGTTCTTGAAAAAGTACACAGCAGTCATTGAGATGGGGAAATAAATGGGTCAATAGTGACAGACTCTGCAAACAAAAGTTATATTCAATAAGTAAGGAAGTGATTCTAACAGTTTACAATGGAAAACATGTGATTCCTTTTATTTTGAAACTAACTCAGTTAACCAGCATGTCAAGTCATGATTTATGTGTGCTAAAGACAAAATACACTGTGAATGATAAAAGTGGTGCCAAGAAGCATAATTTAAGAGGAATGCAAATTCCTTTCATTTATACAACCATCCGCTGCAGGGTGTGTGTGTGTGTGTGTGTGTGTGTGTGTGTGTGTGTGTCTGAAGTTGTTAAGTTGGTAAATGCTTGCTGACCTAATTTCATTAAAATGATAAAGTTTTATTAAACGATTATGTAATTTGCTTGGCTTTGGATTTATTTAGAAAGGATAGGGCATTTGTTTTTCTGTTGGTAGCTATAATTTGGCCTAAAGTTAATTGATAGTTAATATTGTTACTAAAGTGTATGAACTCTAAGAAAATGAGCAAAGTAACCTTTAAAGGAGGACTGTCAAAATGAGAAAGACAAATGCAAAACAGGGGTCCTAGGAAATGATTTAAGCTTTGTTTATTCTTTTGCGTTATTTATGATAATGAAAATACGCTGTTTAAATGTTTTTTCATTTAGAATCAACAACATTGATAACACACTTTGCCCTTAGAAAATAGATAAATTTGAAAAAAAAAAAAAGAAAATAGATAAATTTGCACAAATACCCACACACAACTCTTTGATCTATATGACTGAAGATTCCAGAGGTGTTCAATGATTAATACTGTCATTTGGCATATTTTTCTCTAAGAATTCCTCAAGTTTTTGGTGAGGGCTGAATTTAGTTACCATGTCCTTAGCATATGTTCTTTTGAAGAGCAGCTGTTCTACAGCTTTGTGAAGCAAAAAGCATTAAGACTAATATGGGATCTAAAGCAAGCACAGGGGTGGTCAAATGGTCGGTTATTACAGCAGGTTGGGCAATCTTCCAGTCCATCAGCTCTACAGTGCCCATTAAAGCAAGCATCAATAAGAAACATGCCTCACTTGACAGCTATAGGCTTTAGTTTAAATTGTGTAAATAATGAGGAAGATCCATGGAGTCAAATTTTGATTTAAAAAAATTTCATTTGAGAAAACAAGGAATTATTTTATGTAGCATAATCTACATTGAGTCAAGGATTGGGCTCACCAATCACAGGCACCTCAAAATTATTAATTTTATTAAATATTGAGGTAGTTTACTTGGCTTAAAATAACTCTTATTTCCTCTTTCTATAAATGTTATGGCTCTTAGCTGGTTAGGTAATATGACATTAGGCAGAAGTGTTAAATTTGTCAATCTAATTAAGATCAAAATGAAAAGGAATAATAGCTGTTTCTTCTGCTACCTGTACTTGGAGAAGCTGTGAAAAACTAGCATTGAGTAAATCAAGCTACAGTGCCACTTTTTAAATAGAGATATATAGGTAGGTGTATGTACACATAAATGTATGTATATTTACATATATAGTTATACAGATTTATATATGTACATATACACGTACAGCTTAGGAAAGTTAATAGAAAGCTGTATTGCATTTTTTTAATTTAAAGAATGGACAAATGGCAACTTTTATATTTTACAATTAAAGTTCTTACTTTACTCATAAATCAAGTATAAAGCAGTTTACCTTTGTAGGCTTGTACTCTTTTGAGATAGCTAATGAGTTGCCACATGGTGGCAACCCATTAGAACATTCTCAGTTGTAGGGATGAGGGATTTGCAGATGAGACAGTTCTACAACATTTTTTATCTAATCGAAAATTGACTCCAATTAATATTTCCTCTAAGGCAAGAGAGAGATTCCACTGAGACATATACCTTCCTTCACTCAAAGGTAATTATCAAGCTCCAGGAATGATTGGTTTAATAAAATTTCTAGTGATCATATACAATGCATAACATAAATCAGAAGACTGAGCATTCCTATAAATACTACCAATACTTTATGAAATACAGCTATCCTCTTCTCAGATTTATCTACAATGCAGGTCTCAGTTAAGCATTTTACAAATATTCAGCTGTAGGTTGTTTTTTTCTTTTAAAAAAAATCTTCTTGGAAAATGTGTACGAACATACATATGTATAAACTGAAATCAGTGACAAGGCACAAATTATTAGGTAGAATGAAAGACTTTACCATAAATGGTTATATGCAAACATTACAGCATATAGTTTTGTAACTTTCTTTGTTGAGTTTTTCATTAAAGTAATTTGATTTCTGAAATTCTTCTCTATTTAGAATCACTGGAAAGAACACTTGACCTACTGGGAGAGATATTAAAATAGATTCCTATCCGGAGAGAAAATAGAAGGGAATACTTTCTATTCATACTAATCCTGAAAATGTTCCAGGTCACTGACCCACACTGATAGGGTGTACATTAAACTCCACCTATCGTTTCATGATACATTTAATTTCTGGATACTAAATCTTAAAATGTTCCCGTTATAACCTAATACATTGTTTTTTCATCTTTCAAGGGGAAAGAAGATATCATGCAATTTAAGCTCTTTGCACACAAAAATAGAAATACTGGACAATGTATATGGCTTAATACTTATGCCAAATTTTAAATATCTATGTGGAATCAAAGATAATGTTAAATCTCTGCTGCTAGCCTTGCCTTAGAAGCAAGAGAAAATAAATGCATTTTATTTTTATGGGCTTGGTAACTCTCCAGAAAAATGTTTAGGTTAGAGACAATGCAAAGATTTAAAACTAAGTTTTTATTTTTTTCCTTAATCACTTTTTGTCATTAATCACTGTACAAATGTACTCTGGAGATACTGTGTAGAAGCATTTCAGTCAAAGATCTGTAACGAACACTTAATTGAAAAGAATTGTGTATTTTCACTTATTAACTTAGGTATTGTAATATGGGGAAATGAGTATTTCAAATCTTTTTAGGACTTTAATGAGCACATTTTAAGAGATTAGTAACGCCTCTTCAACTCACCCAACTTCTCAACCCTGCTCTAAGGGAATCACATGAGCACTTGACCTCAGTAAGATTTTAAGAAGAAAAACAAACTTCATAAAATTTAATCACATTAGTTGAAAGCTGGAAGGATGTTTTAATGCTTCTCCTAAGCCACCAAGTTCCATTACCTGAATCCTATCAACATAATCCTTTCTGAGGAAGAAAAGAATGAATCAAATGGAAAAGATTTGTAATTGAATTATCTTCAGTCTCAGGGCCAATTAGAAACATTTTTTATCAGCACACCTAGATATAACCTTGACTGTTTCTAATTAGTCCCTCAACTCAGATAATAAGAAATGCAAGAACATTTTTACAGGGTTGTAAATTGAGAAGAGTTCATATTGTTGATAGCATTTGTATTATCCATATATGAATAGATGGGGAGAGAAGAAGGGAAGAAGTGCATTTATAATAGGGTGAAGTGTTAGGACATAAAGTATTTCCATTAGTGAGTAAAGAAGGTCATTCTTTTGCACAGGAAGAATTATAATTCTGTTGCTGCCTATGTTATATCCTTTTCAAGATATTACCGGGTTTTAGCCAGTTGTGCTCTTTGACAAAAAATGAGTGTGGTATGTAGTTTGTATTAAAGTGGAACTATCAGCACGACCCAGATTTTTGGCATGATTTTCCACAGAACAATGATATTAAAAACTGGATATTGGGAGTGATGGAATATATGCATTTCTGAGTTCTGAGTAGTTAAACCATTTTTAAATGTCAAAGTCCATTTGGGAAGTAAAATTGAATTCAAATGGAAGCATGCTCAATGCTGCATTCTGATATTCTGTGTTAAAGAATATAATATTCCTGTTATTTCTTGGAAAGTTTGATAAATGAACACTCTGAGTTCTCCTGAAAAGTGCTATTATGAAATTAAATGGAAAATGATCATTGTTGCATGGATTACTGCCTGAGTGTGGAATGGGTTATTTTTATTTGATCCTTTTCCCAAGTAATATGTACTTCATACCTTTGGGTTTAAAAAGTAATGAGTTAAAGAGGACCTCTCTGAACAGAAGTTTTCCTTGTGCAAATAAGAAATATAATGGTTTGATAATACATTCAAACTATTTTTACAATTAGTGAAAGTTTTTTTTTTTTTTTTAATTTCACCTGAAGTAACTTTAAAAACTTTCTTTAACCCAGTTATTTGGGAACCCCCCCCCTTTTTTTTCCATTTGTCGGTTTCCATCTGAGTATTTTTGTGTTGCTTTTTCTAACAGATGAGTAATTGTGAATAGCTTTAAAGCAAATTTTATGTACCCAATGAGTAAAGTTTTTGTTTCTCCACTGCATACCTATTTACTGGATAGTTACTAGAAACAAGCCACTTAATGTAGATTTGTAGGTTAAAAAATAAGACATGGTCACTGCAGTCAAGCAGCCTTTGCTCTAGACATTGTTGGCTATATGCCTTAATATGAGAAACTGGGCATGGGCAGTATCTTGATCATAATGATCATTCTGCCATTGTTGATATGATGAAAGACTAAAGTTGAACGTCTTCCAATCCTTACAAATTTTAATTTTTAAATATCTACAAATATACCTTTTATGCTGTTTTTCTTCATTTCTAGAAATTGACTAATATATTTCAAATAAGAGCTAAAATTTACCATGAAAATGAAACCTTTCCTTACACCAAAACACCTATTTGATGATGTTGAGCTACAATAAAGGAATTAAGGTGGAAAAGGAATTTTATTTCATTCAAATATAAAATGTGTTGCATGCATTTAGAGTTTAATGGTGAAAATAAAGATTGACTTAATTGATTTGGGAAGATCTTTAACTTTTGAAGTTAGTTACAAAGCTGGAAAGAAAGTAGTCTTAGTGTGAACACACCGCCTGAAATTTCTAGCTATAATTCAGAAGGGTTATTCGGAGTGTAAGAATTTCAACATTTATCACTTTTGGTTTTATATAAATTAAATGAATTATCATGGCTAGAATAAAGAATTATTAGCCCTACTCAGTATCTATTTTTATTTATTTATTTTTAAAGATTTTATTTATTTGAGAGAGAGAGAGCACATGAGACGGGGGAGGGTCAGAGGGAGAAGCAGACTCCCTGCTGAGCAGGGAGCCCGATGCAGGACTCAATCCCAGGACCCCAGGATCATGACCTGAGCCGAAGGCAGTCGCTTAACCAACTGAGCCACCCAGGCACCCTATTTTTATTTATCTTTTGATACTGTTAGTAACTTTATTTATAATGGGGGGTGTCATTTTTACTAGTTCTCTCTATAGATAGTAGAGTATACTATCTTGAGCATTTTCCTATTATGTTTGCATATACAAACTGATGAGGGTGGGGAGAGTAGCAGGCAATTTCCAACTGCTCCTGTGAATTTGCAGTTGAGAGATTGTATTGCTAGGTCCTGGTTCTTTTGCTGAGTGACTCAGAATCACTTAAGAAAAATGTCCCCTTACTGGTCCTTGTTCTTTCCAGAAAGATGTAGGTCATATACAGTCTCCTGATGTCATTCCCGTGTGCACAAGGCCATATGTGTCCGTTATAAAATATGACTTCATACTTTGCCCCTGGGGAGAAAGAAAAATTATGCAAATATATAAAACTGAAATGCTCCTTTCCAATCTACAGTCAAGAGAGCATTTCATAGGGGCTAGAAAAAGAAAAAAGACTGTGAGGAGTTAAATTTGGGTTAAAACCTATGCATTAAAGGAAGTCAAGTTTGTAATTAGTTTCTTGCCTGAAATGGCACTAATTGTAAATTATAAAAAAAAAAATCCTGTTTACTGTGATGTTACGTATTTTTACTTACATAGTGATAATTATCTTTAAAAATGTAAGAAACTGAAAGAGACAACAGACCGAATATAGCTATATAGCTAAAAAAAAAGTTTTGCTTGGACTCTAAGAATGAAACGGGTATCATTTTGGCATACATTAGGTAGTGAGAAAGGAAGGGCTAAAATACTAATGGTCAATCCTAATCAAAACTTAATATTTGCGGGCGCCTGGGTGGCTCAGTCGGTTGAGCGACTGCCTTCAGCTCAGGTCATGATCCCGGAGTCCCGGGATCGAGTCCCACATCGGGCTCCCTGCTCAGCGGGGAGTCTGCTTCTCCCTCTGACCCTCCCCCCTCTCATGTGCTCTCTCTCTCTCATTCTCTCTGTCAAATAATAAATAAAAATCTTTAAAAAAAAAAAACTTAATATTTGCTGCCTTTTCTTTTAGTCTTCTCATTCGCAAATCTGTTTCCCCACCTTCTTTGTAAACAGTTTGAAATCTCCTCTTTGAACATCTGAACAGGAAGATACCTTTTCTTTGCAGATTTCCAAAAAGGGCAGTGGTGGCAGGTATTTGAAAACTTTAACCATAAACTTGCATTTGTTACTGATGTCTTAATGTCCCAAAGTTGCTGTAAGTAGTTAAAAGAAAGCACAAGAAAAATCATGAGCCGGGAGAAACACCTTTTTTTAACCCGTAGAACATTAATATGCCATTTTCATTTTTCTCTACTGAAAACTGTAGTGAAATAAAAATGTCTTTCATGCAGTCAAATCTTACCTTGAGGTTAGATGCCATCTATCTGTAACTCAGGTATTCAAAAACAATATAATTCTTAGCAACAGAAAAAACAAAACCAAGGCTCTGAAGGACTGTCTCATTCTTTATAATTATTTTATGCTTAATCATAGTCTTTGAATTTATAGTCCTCTCAGTTTTTCTGCTTTTTCCATTAAAGATGAGTTTTTGACATTATTGGTGCCCAAAAAAGCCAAAGCAAGAACATAATGAAGTGAAAGAGATAACTACTAACAGTGACCGCATATTTGCTTAAGTTCTTCACAATTGACACGGTATCGTGAACCTCTTAAGTGGAGAAATGGAAGTCCAGATTCAAAGGCTAAATAAGTTTCTTAATACTAATACTGCTTGACCAACTGAAGGTTTGCTGTAGAGAGATCTGGTCTTTATTTTGAGGGGTGAATTGTAATGATTAAACAGTATAAACCGTGTATTTCACCTCTCATAGCAAAGCTAGTTTAGGTTAATAAATCCTTTCCATTCAGAAACAACTGTTGCAAGTATGTAAATTCTAGATAATGAAACAGTGGCCTTGAATCCTGTAGTCTATCAGAAGCCCCCACATCGTACTGGAGTTACTTAATTTCATAGTACAAGATATATCTCACATAGTTTTGTTCTGTAAAGGCAGCAAATCGAATGTCTATTTTGGAGGGTATTCTTTTTCTTTTAACTTTCAGATGTCAGAGGATAGTACTTGGATTTTACATAGATATATTTTATTTCTTCAGGATGCAAGCTCTGATTTCGGATTTAGTCAGAAAAGAGATACACATAAATCTATATGACCAGAAGAGATAAGTAGATCATAAAAAGTCCACACACATCATAACCCTGCACATCTAACACAGATAAGGACAGTTACAGATTATTACGGCATGGGTAGCTTGATAATCTATGGTGAATCTATGATAAATTTCAAACTATAACAAATACAATGACTCATATTTTTTTAAAGAAACAAACCACGGAGGCATAAATTTACCCTGAGATTTGTGTCACTAAGAAACTGAATAGTTCAAAGTCAAACATTATGTGACATGCTTTAGATTGCTCTTATGAAAGGCACTATGGAAATGTCACCCTATTATAACCTACTGTATTTAAGAATTAACTGCTGCAGAACAGCCAGGGGAGATGAATATATACTGATGTGATCATCCCCATCTATTACTCGCCAGCAGTTAATACAAAGCACACTTTAGAAAAGAGTCTATAAGACAAAGAAATAAACACATTGTTAAAAGGGGTGCATTTAATATCAGGATTTCTTTTTATTAATTCTAACAGACCCTTAGACTATAGTATTTTCTCTTTAATAATAGGAGTCTTTCATGTAAATGATGCAATCAGTATGCCACAAGCGGGTTCTTTCTTTAGTGGGAGGAGTTAGCAGCTCCAACATTCAATTGACCTGTTTCCAAATAATCTACAGGAAAAAAATGAAGATTAAGTCCTCTAACAAGAGCAGTTTTCACAGCCTTGCGTACAAAGAGAAGGATTCGGTAAAAAGATGAGAGGGCAAGCCGCATTGTGCTGGCCCACTTAAATCTTATTTCCAATTCACTAAATGTGTTATTTGACTTGGCAAGTGAGCTAGTATGTGTATTAGATCAGCAGGGAGCCTAATCAAGGAGATGCCAAGTTTACTGCAGCCCCTCTGAGCTGCATTAGCCTCAACTAGTGACCTTAAGCAAAGTGGGTGGTTGAACCCAAAAGAGAATAGCATTAACTTTTGCTTGAAGTTCAGCCTGATTTGAAGTCTCCTTTTGTGCCTTATCCCCCCCCCCAAAAGAAAGAAAGAAAGAAAGAAAGAAAGAAAGAAAGAAAGAAAGAAA